>NC_044366.1:7520031-7660031 GCF_007364275.1 Archocentrus centrarchus
CTAAAATAGGCAAACATGGAAAAAATATATCTATGCAAAATGTTTTTATTTACTTTGTAATTGCTTTGCCAGGGTTTGTCATAGAAACATATATGATGGCTTGTTGGAAAGATGAGGTTGTGCTGAATCCATCAATACATATGTAAATATGGCCTGCATAATCAGGGTGTTAGGTCACTTAATGTATGAAGTGCCCCAACTGAAAAGTATTGACAAAATTGAGTCTTCAGTCCCAAGTTTTATTATGTCGCATGTATTGTCATATAACACAGTAGGCTTGTTGAATTAATGTGCTTATTTTCTAAATCCAGCAATACCAAATATGTAAATATACTATGCATAGTCATTTAAAAATATGTGATCTGTCCCAAATGAAAGAATATACTGCATTTCATTGCAATATAGTAGACTGTACTAGTAAAATCAGCAGAGGTAAGAGAGTAGGACAGAAAACCACAAGAGATTATAACAGTTTGGCCTTGATGGGCCTTTTTAATAAAACTATAACTTAACTACACACAGTATAAATCAGGAGCAGAACTCCATGCATGTCAAGCCCAGTGCATTTGCTGATCTCACTGCAATTGCCGTCCTTACAGTAAGGACAGGGATTTTCACGGGGTCTCTGCTTTAACAGGCTATTAATTCAGACGGTATAGGTTGTTGGTTAGACTGTAATTGAGCCAGAACATTATCGATAGCATCAAAAACATCAAATGTATCATGACTGGGTGTCTGATTTTGAGGGGGTTCAATAGGGTTATCTCATGTATTATCAACACGGGGAGAGTTGGGGGTCCAATAGTTGTAGCCAGTTGAAAGAGTTCACAGCATCAATAACAGGAGTCAAAGAGATGATTTCAGGATTGGATTGACTAGCGTTCTCTCTATTTTCACCCTCTAACAAGGCTAAAGCTGCATTTAAATCTCTAAAATAATCATTACTAGACATTTTATTGTTCAATAAAATCCAGTTTAAAAAAAACAAAAAACTTATTTTATTAAGGTCAATAACTCTGACATGACTGTAAATGTTTTATTAAGGTTAATAATTCTAACACAGGTGTAAATGTTTTACAAAAGAACCCTAGTGTATAGGCCCCTGCACCTCCTCTCATTTCTCCACGTCCTTCTGCGTATTGGTATGCGAGCTCCAATAACACCTTTACCTCCTGAAAGACAGATTTTTTTAAATTAATAAAACAAACATAGTAAACATACTCACCTATTTTTAATAACTTATGTGACAAATTTGGGGCAGGGTTGTCACTTCTGTCAACTGTGAGATGTTTTCCTATTGAGGTTGCACCACGGAGATTCTATCTTTGGCTTTCCACTAGCTTGCTGCCCTTAGAAGCTGAGCCCAGTCCTGTTACTGAGGGGACAAAGGTCTCTGAATGTGAAGATAGAGGTCTAACTCAAATATGTCTGAAATGGTTTAAAAAGTTTCTTATTTTTAAAGCATTTTGTTTTTTTTGTCTGAAAAACAAAAATACCAAAAAAAAAAAAAAACCCTCAAAAAACCCCAAAACATACCAATATCCGCCTCCCCAATCAATCCAGCATCTGAAGAAAAAAAAAAGTTCTATGACCCACTTATTCATCAAGACATGCCGTGAAAAAAAAAAAAAAAAAAAAAAAACTTACTGACATCTGTATCTGAAATGGAGCCCATGATCGTGTGAAAATGTAGAAAGTATTTTTTAAATGACCTACAACCTAAAAACAGAGTTTG
The DNA here is from genome assembly GCF_007364275.1 of Archocentrus centrarchus. Taxonomy (NCBI): domain Eukaryota; kingdom Metazoa; phylum Chordata; class Actinopteri; order Cichliformes; family Cichlidae; genus Archocentrus; species Archocentrus centrarchus. Next base: position 7,521,767 of record NC_044366.1, read on the forward strand.
ATATACCTGTATAAACCATGTCTTTACAAAAATCCTAGCGACCGTCCAAGAGTCACATTTAGAGGAACAAACTAACAACATATTTACACTGAGGCTCTTTATAGGTTTGTGTGTTTGACAGTTAGCTTTTACACCCAAATGGCAGATTTTATCATTCTTCTTTCTAAGGCAGGTCTGTGATCTATAATAACCTATATATATATACATATACATATATATATATATACATATATATATATATGTATATATATATATATATATATATATACATATATATATATATATATATATATATATATATATATATATATATATATATATATATATATATATATATATATATATATATATATATATATATATATATATATATATATATATATATTTTTTTTTTTTTTTTTTTTGAGTTATGAGGCTGGAACTATACATACAAAGGGGAAATAAGCGTAACTTACCTTAACTAAAGTTGCCAATCACTTGTTTTACACGGTTGCCAGAACAAACAGACTCAAGAACAGGTTCTTCGTCAGAGCAATCACCACCCTGAACTCTCACACTCACCCACCGTAACTGTGCAACACCCACATCTCTGTGCAATATTAGATTATTCATACTGAACAATATCTAACATTCCTATATTGTGTAATATCCAGTATTCATTCACTAGTGCAATATTCATTCGCCAAGTGCAATATTCATCATCTTCATTATTATTATATGTATACACTTATTTACTTTTCTTACAATGTACAGATGCACCAATGTATGTATATATTTTTTATACATTCTATTTTTTGTATATTTTATACATTCTTTCTTTTCTGTATATTTCTTGATTATACTAGGTTATAATATTTTTATTTTTATTTTAGAGAGTTTGATTTTCTGTTGTATGGCACTGAACAGGAGTGGCCCTCCCATCTCATTGTACATCCTGTATAATGACAATAAAGGCATTCTATTCTATTCTATTCTATTCTATTTAGTAGGTTCAGTTGTTTTTTTCATAAACGAGACAGGCTCTGATGTGCTCACGGTAAAAGTCTGGACCATTTACGAAACTGATTGATCGGAAGAGGGGTGGGGTGGGGGTGGGGTTCTTATCTTACAAAAACAGATGCGTACAACAAGCTAAAGAGGTTCGGTGACCGTTATTTTTCTGTATCTTACCTAAAGCAAACAGAGGTGTTACTGTCAAAAGAGAGGCCCTGAATAGGGGGGCATAGGTGGGGCCCCACTGAAGTCTAAATTATTGGTTTTCTTTTTTCAATACCGTAATACACTGTAATACAGAGAGGTGGATAACATCTCAAAGCGGCTCAACATAGGAGGGAGGAGGGAGGAGGGAGGGGGAGGTTTTTTAGTGGAACTAGAAAAACAGAAAACTTTTTTAAAAAACAGATGATTTCACTAATTTACTTTTATTTTACTTTTTAAAAATTTAATTTTTAGTTTAGTTTTATTTACTTTGTAATTTTATTTTTAAATTTAAAATTTATTTTTTAATTTTCTATTTAATTTTTTAATTTTCAATTTTATTTTTTAATTTTCAATTTTATGGAAAAGGGGTGTGGGGTTCTTATCTTACAAAAACAGATGTGTCCAGCAAGCTAAAGAGGTTCGGTGACCGTTATTTTTCTGTATCTTACCTAAAGCAAACAGAGGTGTTACCGTGAAAAGAGAGGCCCTGAATAGGGGGCATAGGTGTGGCCCCCACTGAAGTCTAAATTATTGGTTTTCTTTTTTCAATACCGTAATACACTGTAATACAGAGAGGTGGATAAGATCTCAAAGAGGCTCAACATAGGGGGGAGGAGGGAGGAGGGAGGGAAGATTTTTAGTGTCTATTTTCTGTTACAGGTCAGTGGAACTAGAAAACAGAAACTTTTTAAAAAAAAAACAGATGATTTCACTAATTTACTTTTATTTTACTTTTTAAAAATTTAATTTTTAGTTTACTTTTTAAATTTTATTTTTTAATTTACAATTTTATTTTTAAATTTACAATTTTATTTTTTTAATTTACAATTTCATTTGCTTTCATTTTTTTTCATTTACTTTTATTTTTTCAATTGTATTTTTTACATTTTAGTTTTTACATTTTATTTTTAATTTACAATTTTATTTTTAAATTTTCAATTTTATTTTTTAATTTTCAGTTTTATTTTTTTATTTTCAAATTTTATTTTTAATTTTCAATTTTATTTGCTTTCATTTTTTTGTTTTTCATTTACTTTTTAGTTTTTGTCATTTACTTTTATTTTTTTTGCTTATATATTTTCATTTGCTTTTCTTCTTTTTCTTTATTTTATTTGCTTTTATTTTCAATTATATTTTTTAATTTACAATTTCATTTTTTAATTTTTCTTTTTCCTCAGAAGAATTAAACACAAAACCCTAACTGAGGAGGAGGAGGAGGAGCAGGAGGAGGAGCAGGGGGAGGAGCAGGAGGAGGAGCAGGAGAGAGAGAGGCGGGGGCAGAGAGGAAGGGAGGAGGGGGCGAAAGTTCAGGCTTGCCGACCTTTCTGTCTGACTTATTTTATGATCACTTTCGTGGTGGCACACAGAGGTCTCAGTAGGCTCACTAACGGTGTCCTGGTGCTGTCTTCTTTGCAAAAATCGGGTAAAACGAATCTTGATTTCATTACTTTTTTAGACGGAATTAAACATATACAAATAAAATTAAGTAAAGATTTCCAATGTGGTCCACAGCAAAATGTTTCAGTCATAGCTGAATGAAAAATGAAAAGAAAAAAAAACAAACTATACATGCTGTAATGTCTCACACAAATGAAATGACAAGTCCTGTGCCTTTTTATTTATTTATGTTTACAAATAAAAGAAAATACCCAATTAAAATAAATATATAAATATATATATATATATAAATATATATAAATATATATATATATATTTATGTATACTTTCACCCACCTCCCCTATAGTGACACATAAGCACCAACCCTGACATTCATTTCCATATACCCCTTACATAATATTATCAATTTTTATAATCTACATTCAATTAAAAATATGACGTCATCTATATGAAAATTGCTTATCTTATCTATGCTATAGATCTTTATCTATTACTGATAAGATCTTGACATGCATTTGACAGAAGGTGGTACCTTATACCTCCTGGTGAGAAGAAGGATTTTAAATTCTATTCTAGATTTAACAGGGAGCCAATGAAGAGAAGCCAATATGGGAGAAATCTGCTGTCTCTTTCTAGTCCCTGTCAGTACTCTAGCTGCAGCATTTTGGATCCGCTGAAGGCTTTTCAGGGAGCTTTTAGGACAGCCTGATAATAATGAATTACAATTGTCCACCCTAGAAGTAATAAATGCATAAATTAGCTTTTCAGCATCACTCTGAGAAAGGATGTTTCTAATTTTAGAAATATTGCGCAAATGCAAAAAAAGCGGTCCTACATATTTGTTTAATATGTGAATTGAAGGACATATCCTGGTCAAGATTTCTCACAGTGTTACTGGAGGCCAAAGTAATGCCATCCAGAGTAAGTATCTGGTTTGACACCATGTTTCTAAGTGTTAGAAAGCCCACACTGTTAGTTTTGGTTGATATGTAGCATTGTGTTTGGTTTATCGTGCATTTGGAATTTCCTATGTTATTGAATTCATTGTAGCTTTACATGAGTCCTTTGAATGCACCACAGGTGCGATGCAGAGCAGACGTATTCGAACTGGATGGAAAGGAACTGTGAACCTCAATAAACAATTCAAACTGGAATCTGCATCCGCCGTTCTTTAACTTGAACACCCCCCCCATATCTTGCCGCTCTAAACCAGAACGTTTAGGAGACAATGCAACCCTCTCCTTTTTACTAAGATTTGCGGAGCACAAGAACTTCAGTTTTATCTGAATTTAGAAGCAGGAGATTAGAGGACATCCAGGCCTTAATGTCTTTAAGACATTCCTGCAGTTTAACTAATTGATGTGTGTCATCTGGCTTCATGGATAGGTAAAGCTGGGTATCATCCGCATAACAATGAAAATGTATGCAATGTTTTCTAATAATACTGCCTAAGGGAAGCATATATAATGTAAATAAAATTGGTCCTAGCACAGAACACTGTGGAACTCCATAATTAATCTTAGTGTGTGAAGAAGACTCCCCATTTACATGAATAAATTGGAGTCTATTAGATAAATATGATTCAAACCACTGCAGTGCAATATCTTAATTACCTATAGCAAGCTCCAATCTCTGTAATAAAATGTTATGGTCAACAGTATCAAAAGCTGCACTGAGGTCCAACAGGACAAGCACAGAGATGAGTCCACTGTCAGAGGCTCTAAGATGATCATTCGTAACCTTCACTAATGCTGTTTCTGTACTGTGATGAATTCTGAAACCTGACTGAAACTCTTCAAATAAACCGTTCCTCTGCAGATGATCAGTTAGCTGTTTTACAACTACTCTTTCAAGAATCTTTGAGAGAAAAGGAAGGTTGGAGATTGGCCTATAATTAGCTAAGACAGCTGGGTGAAGTGATGGCTTTTTAAGTAGCGGTTTAATTACAGCCACCTTGAAGGCCTGTGGTACATAGCCAACTAATAAAGACAGACTGATCATATTTAAGATTGAAGCACAGATAAATGGAAAGATTTTTTTTGAGCAGTCTAGTAGGAATGGTATGTGTATGTATTAAATATATACACATGATATAAAGGTCATGATTACTGTGAGTGGACTACGCAAATACTTTAAAGGGGGTTATTGGGATTATTTTTAAAGTAATATCATTAAATAAAATATTAATATGGAATTTAATTAAAGACCTAAAAGCAAACAATAACAGGGAAGAATGAACAATAACCAACCACCAATAACTATTTTGCACAATTTAAATATTGCAGTTCTTGTTGTGATTTACCTGACTTGAGAGTAAAGCTGTCATTGGACGAGTTGACAATGATATCACTGGTCTCTTTGGTTATGTCTCCTGCGACTACCTGTATAGTCACATTTCCCATTTTAGTCTCATGCATGTCTGAGGTTGAGGTGATTTTTGAGAAAGGGCCTCCTGGAAGGGAACACAAATAAATTAACAGCAAAAAATAAATACAATATGGCACTTCCTGAATTTTGAATACAGTCGTCCCTCACTATATCGTGGTTCACTTATTGCTGCTTCACTGTATCGTGGATTTAAAAAAATATAAATTACTACTAAGTTATGCCTACGCCTTTAGCGGAAATAAAAGTGATAGAAGTGAAATAGAAGATACTGCACCACCTTCATCGCCATCAGTACTGCGCAGCTACATAATTCATCATCTTCATCATTTAAGTTGTAGTAAGAGAGTGGAAAAAGCTTATAGGAATGTGGGAACAGTTTATAAAGCCTTAAAATATATATAAGTAATAAAATAAAAATATAGCGCCGCTACTTTGTGGAATTTCACCTATCGTGGGGGTCTCTAGAACGCAACCCCCACAACAGGTGAGAGATCACTGTATTGGTATAACTGTCAGTTAGCATATGGACAAAAATACAACATATATTAACAGTTACAACAAATGTACAAATAGTTTTTGTTATAGCTCTTAGAAAACATATGAGTTTCTTTGGTGCAAAACTACAACCATTCCTTGTTGCACTATTGTGTGTTTGCTCCTTATTGATATGTAACAGTACATTGTAACTGCACATCAAACAGTGTTGCCTACCTTTACTTTGTGTAGAAGTCGTTGAACCACTTGAGGCATTGGGAAACTTCTTCTGAAATGTGTCACTGAAAGCCTGCAGACAGAACATGAGACATCTTACTTCTACTGAAACATTCACAAACATTACACCAAAACTGAAGTTAAATAACACAATGTAACAAATTGAATGGTCACCAGAGGCCAGCTCCAAAAGTGAGTATATCCCCTATTTTAACAATAACTAGCTTTATAGATGAAATGAGTGTGCACACTTAAACTTGTATGCTGTGCTTTATCTCTCCTAATTTGAGTCAGACTGGTTAACCACACTAACAGCCTGTCCAATGAGTTTTTATGATTTCAATTCTAGTATTTTACTTTTGTGTTTCTCAGAAATCCAGTATATGGATGCAACATGCAAGGCTTTCGAGTATTAGCTGCTAACTTTGCACACCACCGCCTTATACAAATATGCTAAAAAAGACACTATGGTGGATACCAAGAGGGTATATCTATTTTTTTATATGCAGAGTATAACATGCACTTGACACTGCATCTTTACAAATATTGTTGATGTTGGAAGATATAGTATAATTGTTTAGAAAATACTTCACTGTTTAATTGCTGATTAGCACTGAGAATGTGTTGCTTTAAAGCTTTTTTTTCTCTCACCTGGATAGTTTGCTTATCTCCAGGGTAAAGTACAACCACAACCTTCTTCAGGTGTTTGGGGTTTTTCTTTTGGCTAAACTCTGAGAGTTTGTCCAATATCAAAGAGGCTACGAGATTTTTTGGGAAACCCAGGTTTCCAGTGCCAATTGCTGGCAAGGATATGGAAGTTAGATTATTATCCTCTGCCATGTCCAAGCAATCCTTGAAGATTCCTGTCAAAGTCTGAAAGACAAAGAATAAGTACTAATAATTTAAAACAGGTAAATATTTAATTAAAATAATGGCATTCATTAGCAAATTTAGATTGAAGAGGCACTTAAACAACCTCATATTGTGAGTATATAAAGTAGTACTTTACCTTTTCAGCTGTGCCTTGGCCATTATCCCAGTGAGGTGTAACTGCGTGAAAGACTTTTTTGCTGGTTAGCTGGCAGCCCTCAGTAACAATGACCTCACCAACATTTCCACTAGCACCCTGTGCATCTACTAACTGCTGAAGTTTGGGTCCAGCTGCATGCAAGATGGCATTTGAAACTGCACCTTTGTTCAGGTCAAGTTCTGGAAACACAGTATTGACGACCACGTCTGTCTGAAAATGTTTTAACAGACTCTTATTAGTTGTGTGTTCCTAATTTCATCAGTGTTATAAGAGTTCATTTAAAAAAAAAAAAAGAAGCCTCAACCCATTAAATTCATTCAACAATCAAGAACATTTACAGGTACATGTTAGTTGTTAATGCTACAAACTCCTGTAGTCTTTGGTTCCCATGTTGGACAACTTCGCTCTTAAAGTAATTATTTACTTAATTAAGTGTAATAGTAAAAATCCAAATTACCGTGGCAGCTTCTATGTTTCCTTTTGTAAGAATGATATTCAGGCCCTCTTTGGTCTTCTCGTGATACAAGTGCAGGTCAGATCCAGTAGGTTGTGAAACTGATGGCTTTGGAGCTTTGGGAGGAGGAGTTTGTTGAGAATGAGTGACACCATAATTTCCAAACTCCTGTCTGACAGCAGCCACCATATCCTGAACAGCAATGTCATCAGTGTTCACCAAATGGATCTTCTGCAAGGTCATGTCATATGTCTCTTCACAATACTCTTTCACTGCTCTGACAATGATGAGTTCACACTGCTTGTGGGGGAAGCAGCCTAGCCCTCTGCCAATGGAAGGAAGAGCTACTGAGACACATCCATTGGTTTCTGCGAGTTCTAAACTTCCTTTAACAGCTTTTTTCAACTGAGCTGGAGCTTTTTGAGGTTTATCCTTTTCAAACTTGGGTCCAACAGCATGGATGACTTTCTGGCAACAAAGCTGCCCTCCTGCACCAGTTATGACACAGTCTCCTGGCTTCAGTTTCCCCGTTTTAATTATTTTGTCACATTCATCCTTTAACTGAGGACCAGCAGCCTTCAACAGTGCTGCTGCAAGACCTGCATTATGTTTCAAGTCTTGATTAGATGGACTGACAACTGCCTGCACTGGGTAACTGCACATATCTGCCTTGCAAACAGCTATTTCCACTCCTTCAGGTGTCTTAAATTGGCATAAAGGTGTTGGCACTTGTTTGAAGGCCAAGCTGTCTCCTCCACCAGTCTCATCGACCAGTTGGACCAAGCAACCAGTTTTATGTTTGATTTCAGAAAAATACACAGTTTCATTTTCCTGGAAAAGCTTCTTTGCTCCACACTTGTAGACATTCAGACTGTCAAAGACTACAGAAGAGACTGCACCTTCAACTACAGTCTTGCAATGTGCCACATCCACTCTAGAACCACTCAGACAGATGGCCTTATTTCTGTAAGACACTTTCACCATGTCTTTCACTTTCTCCAGACAGTTTTTCTTGACATTTTTCAAGTATTCAATAAGAATATCAGCTTTGACCATAACAGTTTCTTCAATGTTAGCATTCTGGGTTAGGAAGTCCTTGAGTTGACGACTGACTTTTATGACATTATCCTTGTAGCCAGACACCACGACTTGTTGAGCAGTGGTGTTGATTCGAGTCCTGCATGGTTTACTGTTAGCTTGTTCTAACTGACTGACCAGCTGCTGCCACTCTGGCTTCTTCAGGACATTACTGTCTTCAGGACTGATGTACTGAGATGTTAACAGCTGTGTCAGATGGTCTTGAGCATTAGACAGATCTCTGTCAGAAACAGCAACTAGCTGCACCCTGTTTCCACTGATGTCGAATGCTGCGTTTATCCGATGAGATGTGAGGAGAGCATCTGTAAGCTCCTCTTCTTGTTCGTTCTTCAATAATTCAAGCACATAATTATCTATTTCCAGATTCTGTTTTTTTAATGCAAGTACTGCATCACATATAACTTTGCTTGCTGCAATAATCTCTTCCCCTAAGCCAGTTATTTTCAGATTTGGACTCTCTGGTGACATTTTGAGTTCTGGATACACAAGTAGAAGCTTGTCCTCAAGACCATCTTGGCATAGGAGATGAAAAATTGATGGTGACACTTTGAGCTCATCGGTTTTACTGTTTTTCTCCCTATTGACATTTTTCACAATCTTATTAATGATTTCAGAAAGTGATTTCTCTAGTCTGTTGATGTCACTAACAAGACCAGACACTGATAAAACACCACTGGCTTTATCAGGTACAACAATCACATCTTCATTCAGTAGCTTCTCTCTGAGCTTTTTCTCAGACTCTTCCCATGCCTCTGGATCTGGACGGAACTTCAGGGATTTGAACTTTGACACAGATTGTGCAAAGGCTGACTTCACAGTATCACTCCATTCTTTGATGAGGACTTTGGCATCCTTTTGCTTTAGTAAAGAAGATACAGGACTCAAGGTCACAGTGTCAGTTTGGCCAAGGTTTATGTTGCAGAAGTGTTTTTCCATTTCACTACAGATGGTCTGTGCTGCTGATTTTTTGTTAGCCAGATATCTCAGGACAGCGCTGTCGATGGGCTCAGAGATGGAAGCAGGAAGCTTTAGTGAAGGCTTGTCTTTGCCATAGAGGGCCCTTCCCAAAGATTTATAATAAGGATAAACTTTGATCTCTTCCTTCTTGATGGAATGCTTCTTCTTCAAAATTTTTTGGACAGCTATAAAAAAATGAATGTAACACATTGTGTATTATTGGCATATTATACATTTACAATAATATCCAAAATGTAGTGTGAGCGAATTACCTCGATGGTCTTTAAACGTGATTACAGCAGACTTTTCCACCTCATTAAGTAAGACCTCTTCCACATCCCCACCTTCATTTTCAAAATAGAGGTCGAGGTGTTCTTTACTAAAATTTAGAGTGTCTTCAACAAGAATTTGCTTTGTGACTTCGAGAGGTTGAATAGAAAATCCCTTCCTAGTGAACATCTTGTTTTGTGGGCATTTTTCCGTGAAATCTGTGTTTTCTGTAAAAAAAAGTGATTAAAAAATGTGTTTAAGACATTTGATTAAAAATTCCACAGGATCCTTTAAATGTTCATTATTGTTTTAATAACGAGTAATGATAATAACCAGTGTGTCAGGATTTTGGTCTGTACACGGCATGTGTGTTTTTTTGCTGGAAAATGATTACACTACCAGGAGACTGTGTTGCCTTAGAAAACCTGAATTGTGTCATTACAGTTTAGCTCAGTCAAATGAAAGGGTGTTTTATGTTAATGTTTGACAATAAAACTTTACCTTATCTTATAAAATATGAACTTTTCTTTTTGAAACAAGTACCTTTTCCACTCTGAAAAGTCACCACAGCAGAAGAGATGTCCGGAAAGACCTCCAAAGTGAAATGTTGGGAGGAAGATCTTGAATCATGAATCTTTACAATGTTTTCCACCAGCATCTCCAGAAACTCTAGGCTGGTATTATCAGGAATATTTCCTAAAACAGCCGAGGTGGAACACAGCTCATCATCTGATGCATCATCGTCTCCGCCTTTGGTTTCTGATTGAACTTTGGCTGTAAGGTTGCTTTCATCAGCAGTCAGCTGTTTGTTTGTTGCAGCATCCTCTGCTGTTTAAGAAAAAAAAGTAGTTTAAGTGCAACAATCATATGCTTTTTAGATAGTACAACCCTAAAAACAGTTTCATTTAATTACTTAAGCTTCTCTTCACAGCTCCCTTATTCACAAGGGGTCACAACAGCAGACTGGTCTGCATATTTTAACTGGTGGAAAAATGCTCTTCCTGATTCAACCATCAAGAGATTTGAAAATATTTTTCAGATGTATTATGTGACAATATTGTGCAGTTCCTGAAGAATTATAAGGTTATTTTACTTTAGCTCTTACTAAACTAAATTGTTAAGCAGTCACAATATACTTTAACTTCAAATTTCCAGGGAAAACACTATTTAGGCTACTTTTGTGCTTACATTTGACTTTTGCTGTGCCACAGAACATTTCACTGTCACTATTATTGCACTTGCAGCACTTCACAGGAATGGCTTTATTAGGTTAGTGCCCTATTGGGATAAGCTCAGTATGAAAGTATAGCGGAATGTCTTCTACTCAGAAATGGCATAAAAACAACAAAGTTAAAATGCAAAAAAACACATTATTAGTTGTGATCAATGTTCATCAGCAATGTATTCTTCACACACTGTCTTTTGTAAAACTCAGACATTATAATTTAAATCTTGAAGTGTTGAGAAAGAAATTAAAATTAGTCTGACAAACACGTAGGCATGTGGGAATGCTGTTTTTCTTGTTCCCCCTCGACTCAACTCAGCATGCATGCTATGGCAAATAACTGCAACATCATGCAGCGCTTTTTGTGGAATAAAGATACACTTGCCAGCCACTTAATTAGGTATACCTGTTCAACTGCTCATTAATGCAAATATCTAATCAGCCAATTGAATGGGAACAACTGAATGTATTTAGGCATGTAAACATGGTCAATATGACCTGCTGAAATTCAAACCAAGCATCAAAATGATTTAAGTGACTTTGGATGTGGTGTGGTTGTTGGCGTCAGAATGGCTGGTCTGAATATTTCAGGAACTGCTGATCTACTGGGATTTTCCCACACAACCATGTCTAGGGTTTACAGAGGATGAGCCAAAAAAGAGAAAATATCCAGTGAACAGAAGTTGTCTGAGAGAAAATGGCTCATTGATCTCAGTCATCAGAGGATAGTAGTCAGACTACTTTGAGCTGACAGTAAGACTGTAACTCAAATAACTATTTGTTACAACCAAGCTATGCAGAAGAGCATCTCTGAGTGCACAAAATGTCGAACCTTGAAGCAGATGGGTTACGGCAGCGAAAGACCACAGCGGGTGCCCCTCCTGTCAGCTAACAACAGGAAACTGAGGCTGCAGTTATACAGTCACCAAAACTGGACAGCAGTAGTTTGGAAAAATGCGTCTGATAAGTCTTGATTTCAGCTGTGTTGGATGGTAGGGTCAGAATTTGGCCCAAACAGAACTATGCCTTTGGTATACCACATACCAAAGGCATGTGGTATATTTTCTTTGGGCCCCATATTAGCAACCAATCATTATTTAAACACCAGAGTCTACTTCAGTATTGTTTCTAACCATGTCCATCCCATTGGGACCTCTTGGCCAGGTCACATCTCTAAATAAGAACTGGTTAACCTGGTAAAATAAAGGTTAAGGAAAGAAAATATGACCACAGTGTGTGCATCGTCATATGGCTGCATTCAGCAGGATAATGTGCTCAGACCATCTCAAACTGGTTTCTTGAACATGACAGTGAGTTCACTTCACTCAAATGGTCTTCGGTCACCAGATCTCAGTCCAGTAGAGCACCTTTGGGATGTGGTGGAACAAGTGATTTGTATCAGGGATGTGCAGCTGACAAATCTGCAGCAACTGTGTGATACTATCGTGTCAGTATGGACACAAATCTGTGGGGGATGTTTTCAGCACCTTGTTGAATCTGTGCCACAACCACTTAAGGCAGTTCTGAAGGCAAAGGGAGTCTCAGTATCAGCAACGTGTACCTAATAAAGTGGCCAGTGAGTATATAATAACATACAACAGAGGGGTGGACAAGTGAAAGGGCACTTACTGATCTTTTATATTACAGGTTACAAACACATTTCAGTTGAGTTCACACAGTACTTACATTTCTTGATGTCTTTATTAGATGGAGTTTCCTGTATAGAACAAATAAAAAAACAATTTATTTTATTTATAGTGACTTCTTTTGCGAGTGCTCTAAAGATTTGGTGGTCTGAAAAGCAATCCAATCAAACAAATTCATCATCAGCGTTGTATCAAGAAAACCACACCCAGTAATGCTTTCCAAGTGTTTTATGCAGTGGATTTGACTTTTATATCCACCGGGCAGGAATAAAGGAGAGCATTATGTATTCCAGCTCTGGGTTTATGATAAGTCACATGACTTTCAGTAAGCGATAAACATGGTCAGATTTACTTTTAATGCAAGTGGTCCATAATTTTGTGTCTCAGGAAGGGGTTCAAGGGTCACATAAAGCTGAGGAATAGCTGAATATTCTCGCAGTTCAATCTTGCGGAAATTACTGGTGCGAAGGTTTCACTTGTACTCATTACACTGCCCACAATGAAACTACAGGTTAACGCTTTGGAGTCTCAAATAATAATATCCATTACTTGAATAAACGGCTTTAGGGTACAGAGAACAGTGATGACTGATATTTGACTAACTTTAAATGACTTTTCTTACCGGTTTCTCCTCGGTGGGTAGGCGAACCGTCAGTTTCAAAACGCCTTTTTCCCAGCTGATCTGATGCGACTCTTTCGCCAGAACATTTCTCTGGTCTGAGAGTAGAAAGACGTGTAAGTAATCTTAACAGATGATAAATTACTTTTTAGCTGCCTAAATCAAATTTCACTTTATTATGACAAACTTACCCTCCTCTCTCCGGAAGCGCAGCAGCGCTGTCCTGCTGCCATTTTCATACTCAACCTCACAGTCGCCGCCGCCGTTAGATTTCTTACTTTGAAAGTATTTCAGTAACTTCATTTTTAATCTGGGTATGTTGGTTTCTTCGAGCTCAGCGAGCAGAGGATAGGGGTGTACGTCGGCCATCGTTGCAGGCCGGCGTCTTCTGTCTGTCAGCTCTCAGTACTTTCACTTTTGTTTCCTAACAAACGAAACGCAGTTTTTATTGACGGCGTCGTTGAGGAGTTTGTCCATGAAGGGTTGGCTCAGAAAGGGTGCAGCTAAAGGCAGGACTGTTCAATAGTCTTATTCGACGGAGAAAAACATCTTTTAAAAGTAGCAGTTACAGTTACAGTCCGGAGAGGCTGTTTGGAGAGGTCCGCACCCTGTTTTTCATTCTTTCACTTTCTCCTTTACCTCGGGACTTTCCAGCTGAAAGGAGGCGACGGTGAGTGTCTCATTTCTGCTCAGTTTACCTTTTTTATATTCTTTTCAACTGAACTTGTTTATTTTAGTGTAATGAAACTTCTGTGTATCATTAATAGATGAGGTTTAACTTGCCCATTGCTTTAGACATTCACATAGTAACGTGTTTTGTTGATCCGTGAGCGTCATCTGCCAGGTTGCTCGTGCTGATTTTCGCTGTTTAAAAACGTCAAATGTCAGAAGGTTTGCTCATTTATACTGTCCTACTCATGAAATATAGGTTTTAGATCATGTTAGAGTAGAAAGCTACGATGTTTATGGTGTTGGTTATACGCCCATGCAATGCTGTGCACAAGTAGTAAATTAACTGCATGACAAACAAACATGGTGCAATAATGATTTAGTGACAGCGGAAAGTTTACAAATATGACATTTTCTGAAACTGTTTAAAGGTCTTTTCTACTGAGAGTCAAACGATATTTTAGTGCATTGAACAGTCTGCACACTACTTAAGTGGTCAGGTATGAAGTTAGCAATTTCTGGAGCAGGTAAATCATTTCTCAGTGGCATAATAGAGTCCATTGCTGGTCTCGCTCTCCCTCTACTGTAGTGACGGTATAACAGCAATTTACGGAAATTTACTAGGTAGGACACCTGCGTCCAGCATTTGTGCTCCAGTGCAAAGTAGGGTATTTTAGACCTTACAACAGCGCAAAAGTATGAAATAAATTTGTGTCTTTAATGTCTATATTATCATTACTATTATCCACAAAACGGTGTCCCCTGGAGTAAATGGGTTCAGTGAAAATGAAAGTCACATACAGGCTCCAAGCATATTGCAAGGACAATTTGTATACACTGTTGTAATCTCTGTCTCTATAAAATTACAATAGTATGGTTATTATTGTGTTTATATTACAACAATAATCAACTATTACCTATACTTTATTAATGAAATCTATAATGTTCTGGTTTGATTGATAACTCCTCTGCTGTTAATGCTTGATTTGAAGACACACCCAATCATGTCATTTTGGCTTAACAGGAGCCTGACTGATGGGTTTTGGGGACTGTTGCTGATTCCAGTGCTGTTCTTTAGGGACTAAAACTCTGATGTCACTATACTGAATGATATTCTATATATAAACACTGTCACTTAAGAGTAGGTGTCACTTAGAAATGTCCTTGTTTTTAAATAAAAGGACATTTTCTAAATGTAATATAACATAAAATAGATCAGAATTTTTCTAAATTACAGCTAGTGATGAATATATTAACTATGAATCATTGATTTTTACTGAATATTTACATAACTTTACAGAGGTACCTAGCTGACAACAAAATGTTATTACTAATGACTCCATTGATCAATAAGGTAAGTTTATAGAAGATCAAATTAAACTTAGATATCAGATAAGTAGAAGAAAATGGACGGATGGATGAATGGAAAAATAAATGTTTTTATTCAGAAACAAGGACTTTTTAAGTGACCCTCTCCTTTTGAGAAGTAACATATTATAGAACTTGAGAATAGACAGAATAGGCAAGTAACACAAAGAAATACATTAGACATTTTCAGAATTAAGGGAAAAACATCCAAGAGTGACTGATGATGCATACATATAATCCTAAATAAGTCTTTTAAGACATTATAATTCTAATATCGGAAAGCATAAATGCTAATGCAGTATTTACACCTTTATTAGCTAAAATATTATTTCTCACTCAGTTAAAAAAACTGCCTGAACTGTGATGTTTCTGTCATTCTCTGATTCACTGACACAATCTTACTGTATAGATCTGTTCAGGAACCATGGCCCGTAAATCTGATATTCCTCTTTTTGGATCCTCGGTCAACATTGTGAAACAATGTGGACCTGCTCTGAGTGATATCCTTGACAGCAAATTTGGATGTGTGGCCAACTTTGAAGGTGTGGATTTTGAGAGCGATATGACCTTTGGACAGCAGAAAAGGTGGACTGCTCTCCCAGAGAAGAGGCTTTCTATCAGACTTCCTGCAGGTGTTACAGTGTCTGTGTGGAAGGCTGATCTCACCACTTTTAAAGTAGATGCTGTTGTCAATGCTGCCAACTCCAAGCTTCAGCATGGTGGTGGCCTTGCTTATGCTCTGTGTGAAGCTGGTGGTCCTCAAATCCAAACAGAGAGTGATTTTTACATCCAGAAACATAATTTCTTACAAACAGGAGACGCAATTGTCACTAATGCTGGGCGTCTACCATGCAAGAAGATAATTCATGCTGTGGGTCCAGATTTGACGTATAACCCCTCTCATAATGAAGTTTTAGACGCTAAACCACTGTTGGAGAAAGCAATTAGGAGCATTCTTTACAGAGTTAAGGAAAATCATCTGGACACTGTTGCCATTCCAGCTATAAGCTCTGGATTGTTCAACTACCCCCTGCCAGAATGTGCAAACACCATCGTATTAGCTGTCAAAAACTACTATGAATACTCTCCTCAAGTACATCTTCCTAAGGAGATCTTGTTTGTGAACCATGACGAGCCAACGGTCGGAGAAATGGAGAGAGCCTGCCGTCAGATTCTAGCCCCCAAACAATCCAACCAGCCCATGTCATACAGCCAGGCAGCAGGAAGCAACACCAGACATGCTGCTGAATCAGCAAAGTTTACTGTCCAGATTGGTAGTGTTATTCTGACACTGAAGAAGGATAACGTTGAGGATCAGAAGGTAACAACCTATTCTGTTACTTCATAATATTATTATGAGCTTTTATCTTTAGCTGTTCATCGTGTTCTTTATGTGATTAGTTTTTTTTTTGTGAGTGTATTGAGCTCCAATCAGGTAGGGCTTTTGAATAAATCATAAAACAATAATTTACTGTATATCCTTTTATTAATATTCTTATAAATTCTTTAACATTTGATCCTTATTTTTGTCTCTTTTTCTTAGACAGATGTCATTGTAAACACAACGTCACCAGACCGAGACTTGAGAGTGGGTAAAATCTCCTCTGCGTTGTTGAACAAAGCTGGATTTGAAATGCAAAAAGAAATAAAAAAGGCCACTCAGACAAATCATGTCATCATCACAAGACCCCACAGGTTGGGTTGTAAAGAGGTGTATCACACATTTTGCATGGACAAGACAAAAAATGGCGCAAGCCAGGTAAATTATGAGTAGGCGTGTTTTGGGGTTGTTTTAGTGGATATTAAAATGTGTTGGTTTGCAATTATTTGCATCCTTTATATGTTTTTTCATATGATCAAAAAAGGGTTTTTAACAGTATGACATCTATGACATCTTTATTCTTCTTTGATCATTCGCTTTTGAATTTTTGTGTGCTGAGGGATGATACATGTGTTACTTTCTCATGAAATTTACTTCACAGATAGATGTTTCCCTTCAGGATTTGATTGATAACTTAAAATTTTGCATTCCATTAAGTCCAAAGCATGACACACAATGTTAAACAGATAGGATAAGTTGATCTCTTCTATCCACAAAACATTCTTCCAACAGCCTTCTCACTCATCCACGTGATTTTTGGCAAACTGCAGACAGGCTTCAGTTTTCTTTTATGAGAGCAGTGGCTTTTTCCTTGCATCCCTGCACACATTGGTCTCAGGATACTGGATTCATTAACACTTGACTCAGATTCGTCCTTCACATTTACTGCTAATCCTCAAGCTTAACATATTTTTGTCATTCACAAATCCGTTACACCAGGTCATTTTCTTCAAAAAATAAATAACCAACCTTAATATTTTTAAATAATTTGTTTCATTGGTTTTCTTTATCAGATCTGTGTTAGTTGATATTTCAGGTCACATTTATCTTGAAATAGAGAAAATTCTACAGTGTTAAAAACAGCAGAAGAAATAAAGAGAAGAAACACAATACAATAAAACAAACATACTATTTAAAGAGCTTACAATGATCTAGTTTCTGTCTACTTATTAATTCATTACAGTTCCTTTACACCTCGGTGTTGGATTGTTTGTGGATGGCAGCATTAAACAAACACAAGTCAATTGCCTTTCCTGCAATCGGCACTGGAGCCCTCGGGTTCTCTAAACACGAATCTGCACAGATCATGTCAGATGCAGTGGTCAACTTCGCCCAAAAGTTTCCAGAGAAGATGGAAGTTTGCTTTGTCATCTTTCCTGCTGACAATCACACATTTCAGGTTGTGTTAAAAAAAAAAAAAATTCTGTCTAGATTTTAACATTAAGCTGTAATGTTTTAAGTAAGCATCATTGAAATATTGATATAACTGTAAAATGTAATGGAGTGGTGCATTTGTGGTGGTGTGAAACACTCGTTGCAGGGGTTTGTTGGACACAAGCATTAAACGATAATGTTTTTCTGATCTTCACTTTCCAGGTTTTTAAGGAAAAAATGACATCTCTCCAGCAAAGTGCCTCTCATTCCAGCTTCACACAAGGTAAAGTGAAACACTTCACCAATCTGATGTTCCAATCAGTCTTTGTTGTCTTTGCAGATTAATTGTAGTGCCTTTGAGGCTGACTAAATTACAAACTAATTACAGTGAGCATTTTATTACCATTCATGCTGATTTTTTTTAAAATGTCCTTATTTCCAGTTGTGTTAATATTAATTAAGTTACAGTAACTGGATAGTCTAAACAGATTTTACAGTTACATTTTTTTTTTTTACTTTTAAATCTGAAAACTAATGCTAAATTGCTGTTTTGGTAATGCATGTTTCCTGAAGTAAAAAACAAGATACAAGTATAAGAACCTGTAGGATTTAAGAACACACACACACACACACACACACACACACACACACACACACACACACACACACACACACACACACACACACACACACACACACACACAAGTGTGTTTTGCTATCTTTGTGGGGAATTTCCATTGACTTCCATTCATTTCTACAGCCTAAACCTTACCTTTACCCTTTTCCTAACCCTAACCATCACATACCTAACCCTAACCCTAACCTAAACTCAATTCATACCTTAGCCCTAACTCTGACCCCTGACCCAAAAACAGGGTTTCCCCTTGTGGGGACAAGGTTCCAGTCCCCACAAGGAGCAATTGGTCCCCACAACGTAGTATATGTCAGGAAAATTGTCCCCACAAGGTATTATAAACATACGCACACACACACACACACACACACACACAGTGGTTAGCATTGTCACTTCACAGCAAGAAGGTCCTGAATTCCAGTCCAGGTTGGGGTCTTTCTGTGTGGAGTTTGCATGATCTCTCTGTTTCATTAACTGGTGATTCTAAATTGGCCTTAAGTCTGAATGTCAACTTACGGTTATCTGTCTCTTTGTGTTAGCCTTGCAACCTGTCCAGGGTGTACCCTGCCTCTCGGCCTATGAATGGATGAATATGTAGCAGTAGTGATCTTGAAGTGATTTTCTTTTTTTGTCTTTTCCACCAGCATCTAACAACAAAGATGACTTAAGTTTCAACAGAGCTCCACAGATCAGTCTGAGTGGCCCATCTGAAGAATCAAAACGGGAGGCTAAAAAGTGGCTCATTGACCTCTTTACATCTTCTCGTACCATTGATATCTGCAACAACTTCATCCAGCACCTCAGTGAGAAGGAGTATCAGCAGCTGTCTCGTCTAACTAAAAAGGGTGTTAAGTTTGAGGAGTTTTTGACGAATGGTCATGCATGCCTAACAGTAGATGGCGGTTCAGTTGAGGATGTTGTAGTTGCTGCGTTGCAGGTGGAAGCCATGCTCTGCACTGTCCAGAAGGAGTTTGTTGCACAGGAGGAGAATGAAATGTGCCTGCTGTTAGCTGATAAAGCACCTCATGAACGAGAAAGAAAAACAAAGACTGTTGACGACACAAGCCCAGAGTTCAAAGAACGATACTCTGCCTTCAATCATGAGGGGCTGAGAATATTAAAGGTATAATGTAAATACAACCCGCTTTGTCATTGAGTTGATATCACAATTTAATTTTGAACATGCCTTGTAAATGGGAGCTATTTTATTCATAGTTATATAACAATGGTTGATGCTCAGTAAACATGGTCATAGTTTCAAATTATGAGGTCAGTATATCTCATAGTAATCCTCAGGATTCAGACTACTCTAGCCACTCTTTTATTTCCCTGCTTTTGGATGAGTAAGTTCAGGGAGAGTAGATATCCCCTGCCAATCAAAACTGTTTATGTGGGGCAGCCAATCAGAAGCTTAAAAAGAGGGGGTGAGGCTTATTTCAGTGGATGAAGTGCACCAAGGTCCAGGACAAGATAAATAAGGATTATTTTGAGCTAAAGCAAAGCTACTCTAATAGAGTCAAAGAATGAAAATATGGAGCTTCAAAGTAGATGTTGACCTTGCACAAGCTGCTGGGGTTTATACTGATGTTTCTATTTCAGTTTGCTTCAATTAGCTGCAAGCATCTTAACCACTGAAACATTTTATTTTTTAGGTGGACAGAGTGGTGAACCCTTCTCTGGAGATGCTGTTTGACCTCAAGAAAAAACAGCTGCACTGCTCGTCTCCTGAGGAAATGTTTCAGTGCATACCTGCACAGTTCTGTGAGATGGTTAGCCAAATTGGATTCCATGCAGAGTGTGCACCACCTGAAGGTATAACATTTCTACTAATTAATTTAATGATAATTCTCTAGGATACATAATACCAAAGTTCCTGAGAATATCATAAAAAGGACACATAATAACAAAAATTACTTATCTCTGGATCTAGACCCAAAATATGGAGAGGGCATCTACTTTGCTAGGACAGTGAAGAAGGCCATGGACGTTTGGAGGAGGCAAAAGGATGAGTATCTGTACTTTGTGGAGGCTGACGTGCTGACAGGAAAGTCCACCCGTGGTGAGGCAGGTCTCATTCTGCCACCTGCTATGAAGACAGATCCCCTCGTTAGGTCTGGCAGCGTGAACGGAGGGCCTGACATCACTGTCATATTCAGTGGTTATCAAGCCCTGCCCAGGTACATTATCACCTGCGAGAAAAAGCCTTATGCTCAACGAGTCTGAAGGGAATCATTAATGAAC
This sequence comes from Archocentrus centrarchus, assembly GCF_007364275.1. Classification (NCBI taxonomy): domain Eukaryota; kingdom Metazoa; phylum Chordata; class Actinopteri; order Cichliformes; family Cichlidae; genus Archocentrus; species Archocentrus centrarchus. Next base: position 7,542,431 of record NC_044366.1, read on the forward strand.
ATATTTACTATGAGAAAGAAATAGCTTTTTATTATTCATAGACTCAGTGTAACAGAGATTAGTAGCAAAACATGAAGGACTTGCTGATAATGGGCTTATTTTTCTCATATGTTAACGCTACATCTGCAGCAGCAACTTTATTTTATTTTTCCTTTTTGGGTTATCAAAAATTTCTCTTTATATTAGCAGAATTTTTGCAAGGAGTGGAACCAATCATATATATATATCAATCAAGATTGAGCCTAAAAATGTATTTTCTTTTATCAACATTGTACTTTTTACATTGAAAAGGGATCATCTGTTTAGTGGCACTCCATGACATCATACACTTAAACATGATTTAAGCAGTGAATACTACAATAAATCTGAAAGGTCTGCAGTCTAGCTCTGCTTGGGCCTAAAACAATGGTGTGGGTGAACTTGATGATAAAGTCACAAAACTGATAAAAGTAGAGTGGGTCATAATAGATATGAGGGCTGATGTTTCAGTTTTCCTGGTGTTGATGTCAAAGTAAAACAAACATTTTGTTTTAAGAATCTTGAACTGTCTTATATTTTGTAATTGTAACAATACTTAATGGAATATGGAAAAACATTATTATTAAAACACAGAGCAGAACTTTTAATGTGTCCAGATTTGTTTACTTAAAGCTCAAAAAACAAACAGCAAAACCTGATCAGCTACACACGTCTAACAAAATACATTTTGAACAACTTACAAAATGAACATGTATAAACATTATTCCTGTATACACAACATAAGAAAAACAGTGAGAAGTCCCTCATATTCTTAATCATACAATATCACAGTCTGCTGAGCAGGAAAGATGTCGTGTTGACCCTTGAAATAGTTTGACAAGAAAAACAAATCTTTGTCCGTTTACTGAAGCTTTCAGCTGCATTTCAATTCAATGTCTCATCATCAGTAGATGAAGTTTGCTCAGCTGTCGCCTCAGTGGACCTTAAGCTTGGGTTCAAACTGTTATAACAGTTAGGGTGTACTCACACACGTCTTCAACACTCCACTGCTGGCCTGCACTCAACCTGTGCTTCACAATGTGGGCTCAGTTAGTCTCTGTAGCTCAGCTCCTCTCTCTACACCATTTTTAAACTCTCTCTTGCAGAGCACAAGGAGATTCATGATTTTATGCATCTTGTAGTTGAATTTTAAAGTGGTGGCACGCCATCTATGAAGTGCTTAACAGTGATTTTCACAGAGGCAGCTGTCATTGAACAAGTGCAGGAGTTAAGTACTTGGGCTTGATTAGTGGTCACACGACATGTATAACATACTGGAGTCCAGCTGAAGTGGGATTGGGCCAGGGGGCGATTCATTTAACCCTGCCGGGGCGCAGCATGCAGCGGTCATACTGATTAGATAAACACATAAATTGGGGTCAAACATACTCTGTCATGGTACAGATCATTTATAGTGAGTACACCCTTGGTGAACATCTTTAATCAAGGGTTTCATATACAGTGGGGAAATTTTCAATCTTTAATGACATGACTTTATAGAAGTGTTTATCTTAAATAGTGTATTACCCATAGGCTGTATTTATACGATGAACAATATCTTCCATATTAGAAAAATAAGCCAACTGAAGTGCCTTAATCTGCATTCTTTCTAATGGCCAGCAGGAGGCGACTACTGCCAAAAAACCAAACCAAACAAAACAGATACTAAATTATAAGGACACACAGATGTAGAAGACAGTGGGGAAAACAGATCTCATTAAACACTTTAATATGAACAAATACCTAATTTTACATCTTATGTAATAAAACATAATGTTTATTTTATAAATTTTGGTCCCTGTTATTCTCCAGAAGGACCATAAAGAGGAAAATGACAGATCTGCCTCGTTCTCATGACATCCAGTTTAAAAACAGAAGACAGTAACAGTGGACAGGCTCAAGGGTCCAAAATGTGATTTCATAACAGGTGACATCAGGATAGCTTTGTCCATCTTCTATATACACTCTGTGACACTACCAGTCTTTCATTTACATTAAAATAATGATTTGACAGCACAACATAGTTACAGATTTTTCTAAAGACAACAGGAAGTCTTCAAAGTCTTTTTTGGATGTCAGCACGTGATCCATTTCAGCCGTGTAATTGACGAATGTCTCTGAATGTCTATAAAACTGTTGCACCCATGAAAAATATAGACATTGCACCCTCTGAATATTTTGCCACATCAACAGCAGGCTGTTGGAAACTAAACACATTATTTGATATTGACAGAAGTAACCAATGAAAACAAACCATTTAACAGGTTGACACAGGACTACACTGGACTGATGCTACATTCAAGGAATATTTTTGTACCCTGTTGCTGAACCTGCTGCACAACATTAAAAAATACGAGAAAGCTAGCATAGAGATAAGAGAGAATGAGGTGAGGGTTTATTGGGACAGGTTATTGATAATGTTTGGCTTTTCCATAATGACATCTGATACAGTACGTCTTCAAAAGCAGCTGCTCACGTTAGCAACACTCTGGCTGAGTGAAATAAATGTGGCACATCTGGACTTCAGTGTTGATTATATTACTTAGATTAATAGTGCTCATACCATTATAAAGTGCCAGTGCACACATTATATATCCAGTGTGAACATTTTGAGACAGTAACTCCTTTCTGGCATTAGTAGCTGCCCTTTGTCTTCTAAACCTGCTCAGACCTCAGGTTCTGTCTTCAGCTATGCTAATTATAGGACAGCTGTTATGAATATATGGCTAATACACCCTGCACACTAAAGCCATCAACACAGTTTCTCTCAGTTGGTCCCTGACTTGAACAGCTTCACATCACCTCGCACCCTCATTCAGCGTCACAAAAACAAAACCCGATCTCTGCTTTCACACAAACAGAAACACAGTGCACACTCACTCTGTGCATTCGGCTATCTCTGTGCCGTCTACGAGCAGCGTGTGAATGATGCCGTCTCGCCTCTTCCCGCTGCTCACAGCTTTCACGCAGCAGTTGTGGTCCCCGAGTGTGAAATGCGTCTCTGTACCATCGTCCACAAACTCGCCCTGCAGGCGCAAATCGCACGTGTGTGAACAAAGAAAGCAAGCGTCCCGTTCCAAATTCAAATGTTCAGCTGTTCTGATAAAAAAAAAAAAAAAAGAGTGTATTTCTTTTGATTCTAACGTCTACATTCTTAAATTAAGTGATGCATCTTTTATTGCAGGAGTTCTCAAACAGAAACCAGTTAAAATCCTTTCAATGAATCTATGATTTATACCATCTTGCAGACCCCTTAGCTCTGGGCTGCAGACCAATAGGGGTCCCTGGATTCCAAATTGAGAACCACTGCTTTAATAACAATCTATATAGTGTCACTGGTGTTATACTTACTGCAGTCTCAATCTTTTGTCCATTGCACCACACATCCATGGTGTCTTTCTCTGAAAGTACACAGATGTGGATTTAATTTAAAAAAAAAAAGAAAAGAAAAAAGTATTAAGTAAGATGACAAACACACAGCTTCCACACAGTGAGAGCAGGCGAGTGACCAGCTTTGAGTCTAATGATGCTGGGTGTTGGAATGAGAAAGTTTATCTGATCATCTTGTGGTTTCCTAAAGCAACAAAGCCAGTACTGCCCCAACTCATATCTATTCTGCATATTCAATCACTTATAGGTGGTTTCCTGTAGACTAAGAGCCAGATTTATGTTGTGCACCAGCACAATACCCTTTTTTTGACATAAAAAAATACAAAACATAGTTGACATTTATTAAAGATGCAAACTATTCAATTTTGTGACTGAAAGGCAAAGTTTTGCAGCTGGCCTTACTCGTGCATGTATTTGTAGGAGTTTCACTTTCACAGCGCAGAACTCGTGTAAACGAATCACACAAATGTCATTTACTCAGGTTTGTAGCATGCAATCTACTGAAACCTGCACAGATTGTAACAGCAAAAAATGAATGCCTCATTTTGCTCCTGATGGGCTCATTTACTTGGGATAACGGCGGAGATGTTGTCAGAACCCATTACTGGTGGAGATGCATGTATCAAAGCCAGAGGTGTTAAGAGTACAGACATCCTTTACTTAAGTAGAAGTACAGATACTTGTGATAAAAAATACTCTGGTAAAAGTTGAAGCACTGATTCAACTTCTTTACTCAAGTAAAAGTGAAAAAGTACAGGCTCTGAAATGTACTTGAAGTAAGAAAGTAAAAAATAGCTCTTTGGAGCACATTTCTGCCATCTATTTTTGTGCTATAATAATAATAATAAAATAATGTTAGTACACAGAAATACAGAAGATGGTTTGTTTTTACTTTCCCTCCAAACCTAAACAGAAAGATAAGTACAGTCAGGGGTTTATGTGGGAGGTGGGGGAGATCAGCATCAGCAGCTTAAATAAAGTAACGAGCCTCTTTAGAAAATGTAAGGAGGAGAAAGTGCAGATATTTGTGTAGAAATGTGGGGAGTAAAAGTAAAAAGTTGTCAGAAAAAGAAATACTCAAGTAAAGTACAGATACCTCTACTTGAGTACAGTAACTAAGTATTGTATTTGCTATACAATGAAAACATCTTCAGACCTGAAGTGTGTTAGATACACCATACAGGTCAGCTGTTGTACAGACTTCAGGTTAGTTTGAATAAAGCTTTCAGATTTATCCAGATATCACACATTTATCCACACGCTGTTCCCAACAGTTCCTAACAAGACGTCCTTATATCGGAAACACTGATCTCACTGATCTGAATTCCCAGAGAGAAACCTGGGTAGACTATGTGCACCCTCAGTGGATTTGTTTGTTTTAGACCTACTACTATGTTTGCTCTTCCTGTACAAATAATACCCACGTGGAGCTGTTAACACCTTTTATCTATCAAATCTATCTAAATCAATCTTTTATTTCCTGTTTTTTTGAAGGTATGAACTGAACGGTGGTTGTGGTGAATTGTTACACACCTTATAAGCAACCTTATTTTCACATATATAATAATGTATAACAGTTGTACATGTAAGAAGACAGTAGTTATTATGCATGCACAATCATTTAATTTGAAACGATATATAAAATAATGTAAAAATTATTAAGAGGTTCTCAGAACAGCTAACGCTTCATTTACAGCTCTGCTCTGAATCCCAGAGCAACGTCCTTGCTCGCGTTCATCTTTGTGCGCTGATGTGTCTGCATTCATCTGCCTGTTCATGTTGAACTCAGAGCTGATACAGACACTTTTACTGAATGCAGGGAAGAGAAAAGACTTCAGAATAAAGAATCGTGTCTGCACTGGCAGAACACTGGCTCCCACACAGCAAATGAGCACGTGAGATATAATTACAGCCTATTAGATGTTTCACAGAAGTATTATCTGTGTCTTTGTCTATTTTTAGTTTTTTTTTTTTTTTTACAGAAAAGAATAAAACACATAAAGTTCCCACCAGTAAAATTTAAGAGCATGATTCCTGCTCAGTTTCTGTGGGTGGGGGGAAAACCTGCTCCAACAAAGCTTTTCGGCATCGGCGTCTGAACACAGAGCAGAAAGAAGAAAATAAAAAGGTTTGCTGAGGTGAGCAAAGGCTTCACTGCAATGAGTCTGATGCCACTGCAATGCACAGCTATCAGAAAAACAGGCAAGCAGCACTGATAAAAGGAGCTGATAATCAAGCACACATTTCCGATGAATTAAAGAGGTACATTTTCTACAGTACTGTCTGGGCTGCTCAGCTGTGATAAAAACCCTAATCACAATTATTTAGATCAATATTAGGATAATGCATAACTAGACATTTGCAAACTTCCATTTGTTTAACTTTTAATGAAAAGCCTGTGGGTATTTATTGTTTCTTGCCAGACTCCTTTGAACAAAGTCTGATGCATGAACCACCTCAACAGGCTTTCGATGTGAATGAGGAGTGGCTCTGCTCTGAGCCTCTCCTGGATGACCGAGCTCCTCGCTGTGTCTCTGAGGATGTGCCCAGACACCCTTTGGAGAAAGCTCATTTCTCATGTTTACCACAACAAACCAGAATAGCATCACTTTACTGTTGTAGGTATGATTTTTACAATGACCTCCACAGGACATTTATTCCTTCAGATGATGAAGTTAAAAAAATGTGACAACATAAACTTTTTTAAAAGTACGCTGTGATCTTGATTAACATGTCCAAGCTAGGTTTGCCTCTCTAAAACCACAAAGGGGCAACATCTGAGGATTTTAGTTTTGCAAGTTATTAAAATCCCCAGATGTAAATCAACAATTTTACCGAAAGCTTTTCTGACAGAGTGTTATTATAGACCACACCATTTCTACCAGTATAGTTACATATTTGCAGTCTATTCTTACTGGGATATGTCAGCTGTAAGAGCAGACAATGTACAGTGGTTCTTTTGCGACGTGTGCTTTCAAGGCAGTTTGCCACTTGATCCACTGTAAGCGGTGCAATTATAAGAAGGATTAACTCGCCCAGATCACAGAGATGGCTGTATATGGCGTGAGCTTAGAGTAGTTAAAGAGCTTAGGCTCAGCTCCTGCATAATATTAGAGGGTAGTTCTGAAGAGGCATAAATCACACTGTGCTAAGTATCAGGAAATTACCCATCCTGACTGAACATATTGATGAAACTGTATGTAACTGAAACTGCATGTGTCTTGGATATATATATTTGTGTTTTACAGCTTATTTAATAGTGTGTGTGTTTCTATTATGAGAACAGTGTTTTTGTGTTAAGGAGAACATTTTAAGGTGGAATCACTGTTACGGTAACTGGGAGACGAGATGCTTTTATCCAGACTGAGTCACATCGCTGCTTTGTATTAATACCAGAAATTTTGAATATATAGCTTTTCTGTATGAATAAAGAATCGTGGTAATAAAACGGCACAATAACAAGAGGAACAGGACAGGAGGTGAATGATACAAAAACTGAGAGGATCTCACCCAGGACAACTCTGCAGTCAATGCCGTCCAGGTTGAGCAGCCAGGTGCTGGTGACCTTTGACCTGTTCTCCATGTACTTCTTCAGGCTCTTCCCGTTGATCTCCAGGGTGTACTCATAGGCAAAGCCGCTGACTGCATCGATATTGATGGTTGCTTTGGTGTCTGAGCTGCCCACATTGAAAGTCTCCTTCCCCACCAGTTTGAACATCCAATCCCGTCGCAGTACCTCCTGTAGCATAAATCACAGATCTCACAAACACTGACTCAGACTGCTATAGTAAAACAGCTCCAGTGTCTCCCTGGCTAACTGTATGACTGCTCACCTTTCCATCCACGTAGATGACCCTCTTTCCAGTGGTGGTCCCGTGTTCAAACTCGATTCTGTGGACTCCATCACTCAGCGCCACCTCCCACACTCCAGCGAGATCATTAGACATCCTGAGTCCTTCAGAACCTGCTGGAGACGAACAGGAACCAAACTACAGCATCAAACGAAGCGCAGGATAGCTAACACACTGAGCTAACCCTTGGCTGGCATTAAATAAAAATAAACCTAATAATGTTCATGTCTGCGCAGCTCTTAGCCTAGCGCCACTAACGCGCCCCGCTGCCTCAGTACAACAACTACACCGTGTGGTGTTAAAACATTAACAATGAGTTATACTCGTGACAGAAACACAGCTAAGGATAATTGTTACATTATTACTGTTTGTTGCACCCAAACTTCCGGTTTCAGGGATGCTCTTTCAAAATAAAAGCCAGCAACGTGTAAAGCAGGGGCGTCAAATATAAACGGTAACAATCAGGCTCATTGTCCTCTCCAAAGTGTGATAATTACAAATAAGTCATTAATTACTCACATTTTTAAAATAAAATGCCTGCTATCTGTTTTGTGGTGATGTCAGTCCTACCACACACGAGTGAAAATAAAGATAAAGATAAAAAAAAGTTTTGTTTGACCCATATTTGAGAAATATACTTGTTACAGCAGTATAAATAATTTTTTAAAAAGCATTATAAAATGAAAAAGAGCAAATGCCTGGAAGTTAAACTATTTCTAGATATGGACAATATCATATTTTTTTATTAAATCCAATCTTTGAAGGTTTTGTGCCATTTCTGCTTTTTTTTTTTTTTTTTAAGACATCTCAGGCTGTTCATTAACTGTTTTTCTAAAAGGATAACCCATTTAATAACACTGGTCAAAAGAAATAGGTGAAATTAACTAATAAAAAAGACACTTACTTAGTATAATCCTAAAAGTTTTTATTTAAATACTAGTCCAGATTGATTATAATTATTATTATTAGAGAGGCTCCATAATGTCTCATTGTGGCTGAAAACTGGGAGGAGATACAAATCCCTGTGGTATTTGTGTCACGATGGGCATCTATCTGGGCCAAATGTGGATCAATCTGCTGCGATTACCCCTTGTGAATAATAGAGCAGCTGAAAGTTTGTTATTAATATACGAACTATTAAATTTATGCCTAATGGTTGGCAAGAGAAAATTTTTAAAATAAAGTTGGGGCAAAATGTGTTAATAACAAACTGTCTTCATAACAAAGCATTTAATAACAGATGAACTCTGTCCAGTACTCCATGATGAGGAGCCTTTAAACCAACTCACATAAATCAGCAGTAATCAGCATTTACATACATGCTTTTTTTTGTTGTTGTTGTTGTTGTTTACTGCAATTTTTGTTTACAGTAAAACATTGGCGTGTAATTCTAACAAATAATTTTCCACATCAGTGTTTTCTATTATTTATTCCCCACGTGATATTAAGAGATGAAAAAAAAATGCTCTAAAGAAGTTTCATCTTAAACCAAAGAGGGAAAATTAAGGCATGTTGTGAGTAACAATAAACTGTGTTGGCTGGTTATACTCTTACAGTGTTCTAGCGTTTGAAGGCGTTAGACTCAGACGCCTCTTTCGAGACACTGGAATTTTATTTTGAAAATAAAGCGGAAGCACTCCTCCATCCGTGAAGAACTGCTGCAGTTTTAATAATATTCTGTGGCTCCAACCGCTAACACTCTCTCACAAAGGATAACGTCAAACCTTATCTCAGGAATATCGTCCACCATTATTCACTGATATTACCTTAATGGTCCTGAAATACTCCCTCAAGCTCCGCGGTGCTTGAAAATGGTTCAGCAGGCCACTTCAACGCAGTTTATGGAAGGCACCTAGCTACCGTGCACAACCTACAGATGAGCCGCGACTATGCTGTTACTATGGTAACATCGTGTCGGCCTACGCGCAGGCTTCTCTCCGCCCACCCCGGAAGTGGCAGGGCAATCCCAGATGTGTTTTGTAGGAACATATGCTGAACTATTGAGATTTCTTCAAGCAGTCTTTGGGTATCGTTTGTCCAGGATCTTCTTTGGATGTTGGCCGCCTTTTGTTCTCTATAAAGATGATCCCACCCTGCTTCAATAATGTAGAGGTCCGGGCTCGCCAGTCCATGACGGACAGTGATTCACTGTGTGTTTTTCTGTCCAGGAGTGCTGTCACTCCATTGGCGCTGTGTTTGGGATCATTGTCTTGCTAAAATAGTATAAAGCACACCCACAAAAGGACAATAACACAGAGAAACCCCACCAGTAAAAACGACCCCCTATGAGCAAGTACATGGCAACAGTGGGAAGGAAAAACTCCCTTTTAACAGAAAGAAACCTCCAGCACAACCAGGCTCAGGGAGGGGCAGTCATCTGCCGCGACCGGTTGGGCTGAAGGGAGAGAAAAAAAAGACATGCTGTGGAAGAGAGCCAGAGATTAATAACAATTAATATTAAATGCAGAGTGGAGTATAAACAAAGTAAATAAGGTGAATGAAAAGAAACAGTGCATTATGGGAACCCCCCAGCAGCCTAGGCCTATAGCAGCATAACTAAGGGCTGGTTCAGGATCACCTGATCCAGCCCTAACTGTAAGCTTGATCATAAAGGAAAGTTTTAAGCCTAATCTTAAAAATAGAGAGGGTGTCTGTCTCCCGAATCCAAGCTGGAAGCTGGTTCCACAGAAGAGGGGTCTGAAAGCTGAAGGCTCTGCCTCCCATTCTACTCTTAAGTATCCTAGGAACCACAAGTAAGCCAGCAGTCTGAGAGCAAAGTGCTCTGTTGGGGTGATATGGTACTATGAGGTCTTTAAGATAAGATGGGGCCTGATTATTCAAGACCTTGTATGTGAGAAAAGAATTTTAAATTCTATTCTAGATTTAACAGGGAGCCAATGAAGAGAAGCCAATATGGGAGAAATCTGCTCTCTCTTTCTAGTCCCTGTCAGTACTCTAGCTGCAGCATTTTGGATCAGCTGAAGGCTTTTCAGGGAGCTTTTAGGACAGCCTGATAATAATGAATTATAATAGTCCACCCTAGAAGTAATAAATGCCTGAATTAGCTTTTCAGCATCACTCTGAGAAAGGATGTTTCTAATTTTAGAAATATTGCACAAATGCACAAAAGTGGTCCTACATATTTGTTTAATATGTGCATTGAAGGACATATCCTGGTCAAAAATGACTCCAAGATTTCTCACAGTGTTACTGGAGGCCAAAGTAATGCCATCCGGAGTAAGTATCTGGTTAGACACCATGTTTCTAAGATTTGTGGGGCCGAGTACAAGAACTTCAGTTTTATCTGAATTTAGAAGCAGGAATTTAGAGGTCATATATATATTCCTTTATTCCTTTACTAGAAAAAAATCTGAGTATTTTTAACTTTTATTTCTGATTGCATTAACCTTATTATGAACATTATTTAGGGGATCTGCCACATGAGGAAATTTTAAGAATTAAACACCTACTTTTCTGCATATTGATGCGATTTTGTGTACCAGTTTGTACCTTTTCAGTTTATGTGCCAAATGCTGATGAATCATGATGAAAATATCTAAATATACTGCAATAAAACTGATGATCCAGTTTCTAGTGCTTTGGTTCCTCTTTCAGTGTTCCTTCCTCAGTGTATCTGCCTCTTACTTCCTGTTTTTGTTTGCTAGTCCTTTGTATATATGCTTTGTTTTCAGTTTTGCTTCCCTTGTCTTGATAGGTTTATTCAGTTCACCTGTACTCCTCTGCTGTGTAAATATTCATTGTGTATATATTGCCTGCGTTTCCTCTTGCCCCCTATCAAGTTGTTCATCCCTCTGGGTAGTGTGTTTCTTGTTTTTCTGAGTTGCCAGTTTCTAGGATTACTTTACCCAGGAAAGCTTTTCTTGGTGTTTAGCACTTATTGTGAAAACTTACCAATAATACACTAGTATTCATATTTTTTTTCTGTTGTTTCTGTCCCCTCGTGTGTGTGTTTGTGTGTGTGGGATTCAGAGTGTAAAGGGTTCATATTAGGCTGCTTTATCTTTTGCCATCAGTTTATAATAATTACCTGTGTTTTGAAATGACTGTTATCTGTTCCCCTTGACTATGATACCAAGACTGACCAAAATTAAAATGTCAGGCAAGATCATCTTGAGATTAGTAAGAGATATGCAACAACCCCTCTAAAGATCAAAAACAGTGCCTCACTTCTTGCATTAAAAATTTCCTAATATGGGGCCTTCATGTGTGTGCTTTTTTCCTTGGTTCTGATATATTTGTGTGTGTGTGTGTGTGTGTGTGTGTGTGTGTGTGTGTGTGTGTGTGTGTGTGTGTGTGTGTGTGTGTGTGTGTGTGTGTGTGTGTGTTTATAATACCTTGTGGGGACAATTTTCCTGACATATACTACGTTGTGGGGACCAATTGCTCCTTGTGGGGACTGGAACCTTGTCCCCACAAGGGGAAACCCTGTTTTTGGGTCAGGGGTCAGAGTTAGGGCTAAGGTATGAATTGAGTTTAGGTTAGGGTTAGGGTTAGGTATGTGATGGTTAGGGTTAGGAAAAGGGTAAAGGTAAGGTTTAGGCTGTAGAAATGAATGGAAGTCAATGGAAATTCCCCACAAAGATAGCAAAACACACTTGTGTGTGTGTGTGTGTGTGTGTGTGTGTGTGTGTGTGTGTGTGTGTGTGTGTGTGTGTGTGTGTGTGTGTGTGTGTGTGTGTGTGTTGGGGTGTCCTCTCCACAAGCATTTGCACAAAGGCACACTTTGTAGTTTTGCCTCTGCACACCACCTCTGTGGATTTTAAATCAAATCCAAATGCTGCTTATTTGTGTCAACTTTTAGTGTCAAAATGATCCATTGTTGAATAAATAAAACAGGACTTAGACACATTTCTTATTGGTCCTGAGGCAGAATGCATGCAGTCTATTAATTAAAGGAAGTGTCCGCTGCATATAAAGGCTCTGAAAGTGTGGCAACATCTTCAAGAACTGGATGAACTCTTGAACCAAAGCTACAAAATGCAGTTCATTCATTTATTTCTCTCTCTCTCTCTCTCTCTCTCTCTCTCTCTCTCTCTCTCTCTCTCTCTCTTTTTTAATCTTTGCATGAAAATATTTTGTGTCAAATTGAAAATTATTTCTAGCAGAAAACTTGATGCAACACTGATTCATGTATTTTAATATTTTTTTCATTAAATATTAGGCTGCTCAGGGGTTAAAGTTGGCAGTGTACTGTTGGTCAACTCTTCACTTGGTGACTCAAAAAAGAGCTCCATCTTCTGGAAGCCTTAGAGCTGATGATCATATGGGCCAACTCCAGTAACGATTTTGAATGGGGAGTCATATAAAACTGTGACACATTTACATGTGGTTGATTCTGTTATTAGACTACCCCATTACACCATGTTTTTTAAAACCCTTTAAATATCATCAGTGACTGTGAATGGTCAGAGATCCTGTCTATTAGAACGCTCATCAGGACACAGCCATAAACAGAAACATGACCACAGCACGAAGCGTGAGACGGCGTTTATTCATGTTCAGTTGCAGACAGAATTTGTCCAGTTTGTTTGAACAGAAACAACTTACTCTGCGTACATTGCATTTTGATAAACATATATTTAATAGTAATATAAAAATAAGCTTGAATAACAGATACATTTAATTTTGAAGCACAGTAAACTGCACATATGTTATGCAGTTTTAATTCTGAAGCGACACGTCATGTGTCATGTACATTCACACATGTTCACCTTCAGTTAAAAAAGGGTGGGGGAAAAAAAATGCAAATTAATGTGAGAAACAACCTGACTTATAAAGTACAATATTTTAAGATCCCTACACCGATTACAACAGACAGTTTCTACAGAGTTTCTATTACCTAAAAGAAAATTATTCATCAAAGAAAAGAAAAAAACAAGTTGTTTTGAAACAGAAGGCAGATTTCACCACTGCTTCTTCCTGTGTGTAAGATAATATCTGACTGAGACATTTTTTTCCCCCACTACTGCGTAGAATAAGGTTAAAAATTTTTACTGGACAGGATCAGAATAAAAAGCATAAGAGCAGTGCACTGGCACTGCTCCATTAAGAAGCACGCTAAAAATGCACCAAAACATTTTTTTGTGAATACTCAGAGCAGAAAAAACATTTATACACAACTTTTCTAGTTTTATTTACACTGCAAGTTACATCTACCATTTTCACACAGTCGTGCAGCTGATTTAGAATCACCAATTGCCTAACATGCATCTCTTTGGGAGGAAGATGAAGTGCCCAGGGGGAAAGCCACGCAGACACAAGAAGACTGTGCAAACTCCACTCAGAAAGGCTCCACCTGAGCCGGAGAGTGAAACCAAGAACTTTATTGCTATGAGGTGACAATGCTAACCACATTATCTGATTTCATTTTTAACTCAAACACCTGCTTTCTTTTTCTTCGAAGAGTGCACTGCGTGGGCTCAGTAATGATGATGATGATGACAAGTTTAGTTCAGAAAAAAAATACCCCTTTAAAACTGCTGTGAAACACCCAGCAGCACCTGCATGTTGTTATTTTTGCCCATCAGATTTTGTCCTATTGTCAATCTTTATCTTTATCTAGCTGGTTTTCTAGTTCATGTTTCCAGTATCGGTTCGTCACAATTCACACAATGTGCAAAAGCAGTGATGGAGTAATAAATGTGCATATCTTCATATTAATTTCCCTGAATTTTCTAAAAATTTGAGAGTGATGGTGTACATGTAGTTTGTATGAATTATTACTATAAAATTCACTTTGAGGGCATTTGACTAGTTGGGGGAGCAAATAAAAAAAGCCCACCATCTGAGCCTGTAAATAATCATCCATCAGGAGTTATTTACATTGTGACAGAGGTGTTTCTGGATCTGATGCTCCCCACACTGCTGGCAGAGCCCTTCCTGTAAGCCATCTGGATCCTCTTGCTGATGAGGCCGTGCTTGTGAAGAGCCGAGAGCAGCTGGTTACGAAACTTCTGCCCAACAAAGGCGTACAGCACTGGATTCACTGCACAGTGCATGAAGGCCAAAACTTGGGTCACATTCAGCGTGACTTCCACTGTGTACTGAGTTTCACAGTCTTTCACTTCCAGAGATCCTCCTCGCATGAGTGTGTCAATCAGTATAGTGACATTATAAGGCAGCCAGCACAGTATAAATGCCAGCACCACAGCCATGATGACGCGCATTGCCTTGTGCTTTTGTTGGTTGCGTGTGTGGAACAGAGTCATCACGGTCCAGCCGTAGCAGACAGCCATGACCCCCAAAGGCAGGAAGAAGCCTACTGTGTGCCGCAGGACACGGAGGGCTACTCGCCAGCGATCACTGCCTTCACCGGTAATGTTTTCATAGCAAATGGTTTTTCCCAGATCTTCAGTAACCAAGCTTTCCCTCTTAATTACCACAGGTAAGGATAATATTATTGCCACCACCCACACAACACTGCAAGTCACTTTGACCAACAGGTCATGGGAGGCCAGGACTCGCGTGGCTCTGACAATGGCAAAGTACCTGTCTACACTGATGCATGCCAGCAGGAAGACGCCACTGTACGCAGATGCCTCCTGAAAGCCTGAAAGGACTTTGCACAGGAAGTTGCCAAAAATCCAACCAGCATGCAAGTTCATAGCCCAGAACGGCAGGGTGAGACAGAAGAGCAGGTCTGCGATCGCCAGGTGCATCAGATAGATATCGGTGCTGGTCTTTCTTTTTTTCATATTGCAAACCACAAAGACAACAACACTGTTGCCTATGATGGCGAAAACAAACACAATGATGAAGATGATGGTCAGGCCCATGCTATTAAATCCAGGCACTGTTGCGTTGCAGGGAGTAGATCCTGGATCAATTTCTTCGCCATAAGTGTAATTTAACATTAAATCCAGTAAGTAATCAGGGGGGAACTGCAGGGGGAAAAAAAAAAAATCATAACAATGTGTAAGTACTGGCATACAGATAGAAACAGTGCACTGCAAAATAGAGGGTGCAGTGTTACCATCCATCTATGTTGCAGTGCAATACCAATATTTTAGTTAGACAGTCATGGGTGTCTTCTCAACACAGTATCAAGATGAAAAACAAGTAAACAGTTGATCCTGATAAAAACGGAAGGGATCACCACTGAATCATAATATTTCACAAGAAATTATTCAACAACACAACAGTTCTTTTTAGTCACCCGCCCATAGTCCTCTTTACATTTGCTCACATTTAAAAGAAATTTACAGATCTAAAACAATTACCTCTGTTTCAGCTTGATTGACGAGCACAAAACACTTCAAAACAAAAAGTATGGCAAGTTGTCGCTCCATTCTCTTTGTTGTGTAAATTGAAGAAGAATAAAGCACCTTGTCAGAAGTGTTCTTTTTGCTCAGAGATGTGGTTGAAGTCCTTGCGAAATGTGTGTGCAGAGTTGTGTTGCTGATGCTTTATTAGCAAACTCTTCAGCTCAAGGGAAGTGGGCAAACCCCCACACACTATCTGGCTGTGGCGATCTGAATGAGATGACAACAGGTTGTCTTCTAAACCATTTTTTTGGCACTCAGGTGAATGTTAGATGTGACAAAAGGTTGATATGTTAGCCACACACACCAGTGAAGCAACACACTTTGTGTAAAAGTAACTTTGTGTAATTTGATTATTTCCCAAAATATGAATTAAAGTAAATTCAAAGTTTCAAGGGAACTGTGTTTTTTGTAACTGCATATGCAAAATACAAAACTACATTAATATAGTCACTGAAACACCATGATCAGATAAAGAGCTCACAAAACAGAAGTGTTTCCAGTGCTGTCTTTCTCTCTATGCTGCATTTAACAGTAAAAGTTCAAAATGTGTTCATATTGTTTTTTTCCAACAAAATGGAAACTTGTCATTGAGTTTCTGTCAAAGCAAAACTTGCATTAGGAATACCAAAAGGGACATAAAGGCTCTAAACTTGGTATTTTCAGTTTGATCCTAATTATTGTGAACTTGTCTGTGTCTGTGTCCTTTTTTTCTTTAAATTCATTTCTCAACTTTTTTTTTTTCTGCACATGCTGCTGTATGGCTATACATTTAATGCTGTGAACATGAAAAAAAATCTCTAAATGTAAAACTTCAATTTGCAATATTGCTTTGCCCGTTTACAATTAATGCTTGTATTCAGGAATCTGTGACACATTACTGAGAAGTTTTGCACTTGTTGTAACCTGCTACATATTGCCTGTAAATATAGCATGGAATCCAAAACCCCCCAACCAACCACCCATAACACCTTTAACGCAGCACTTCCTGCCTTGACATTTGCTATCCAAGAAAAGACAAGTTATGCATCTTACATAGTCTGATGAGTGTCAGTGCAGTGTTTTTGATAAGCTGTCATTAAGTATTTTTACACTAGTACACTCATATGTAGGATGGTATGTTTGACTTTTTCACCAGTGTGGGGCAGCAGTTATCTGTGAGCTGTTTGTTCAGGAACTAGACAAATGTCAAATTTGGACCAGATTACTGACCTGTTGAAGGTTTCACTTACAGTTTAAGTTAAAGTCCTAGACAGGCCTGATGTGTTGCTGAATCTATAGATGAATTAATGGCTGCAAGCTTCCCAGTCCCTAAAGAGACAGACAGACACCTGAAGGTCTCCATAAGGGCCCCCCTGTCTTCCTGCTCCTGTCCACTCCTGATTCATGCCACAATAGCAGTATCATCAGGACATTTATGCATGTGGCAGGATTTTGAGCTGTATTTTAAACCCACCATATAGAGTGTGAACAGGAATGGGGCTAAAACAGTCACTTGTGGGGCCCCTGTCTTGCACTTCACCATCCCAGAGGCACAGTTCCTCTGCCTAACAAGCTGAAGTCCTTCTGTCAGGTACTCTGTTACCCAGGATGTCCGAGAGGGATTGACACCCATCCCCTCCAACTTTTCTCTCAATATGAAAGCCTCATAAGATGGAGAACCAGATGTTCCAGGGTCTTCATAACAGGGTCTTCATCTCAGTCTGGTGCCCTACTTTGGGCACCAGACTGAGACAGGATGTTTTCCACTGCACCAGAAAGAAGAACAAATAAATAAGGAAAGTGTCTGAGTATATATAACTGTTTTCACTGTCTCTAACTCCAGGAGTCAGCCCCTCTGTTTACTTAATTCCAAAAAGCAGAGGGGAAAAGATAAAGGTAACATTTGTGCAATCTCTTTCTGACTGTATGCACTAAGAGACTTACCTACCAAGGCTGTAATGAAATTTTGGAGAACACATCTAACCCTAACCCTAACCCTTGCCTCACAGATAGAATACCATCTGGAAGGCCTGGGTTCGATTCCACCTTGGCCCAGGCCTCTCCCTCTCTCTGTGTGGAGTTTGCATGTTCTCCCCGTGCTTGCGTGGGTTTCCTCCGGGTACTCCGGTTTCCTCCCACATTCCAAAGACATGCACTTACTGGGGTTAGGTTAATTGGCTAATCTAAATTGCCCATAGGTGTGAATGTGAGTGTGAAAGGTTGTTCGTCTCTCTGTATTGGCCCTGTGACAGGCTGGCGACCTGTTCAGGGTGTACCCTGCCTCTCGCCCTATGACAGCTGGGATAGGCTCCAGCCCCCCCGCGACCCTGACCAGGATAAGCGGAAGTGAATGGATGGATGGATGGATGGACATCTTTAGGTTGAATTTGCTGGTGTAGCTAATGCTATTATGGACCCATTTTTCTGAAATCTACAGACAGCTGTTTAGCTTTTATTTTTGTTGTGGCAGAATTATATTTTTTGTTTTAAGTGATAGGGGTTAAAAGGCTTACAAATCAGATAAATAAGCAACCACATCTTTTCACTAAAAGCTTTCAATATCTCTTTCAGCCTTAGTACGATCTGTCATTTACTAAGGAGGTTCTGATCATTGCCAGCTAATCTAAAACCCCTTATTCTAATCTGAATGGATTTGGAAGTGTGATACATCGAGGAATGTACTCATTGTGATCAGTGTCAAGTTTGTGCTATCAGTTAGAAAAATGAACAGTTTTCATTGGATACAAATATGTTTTCACAAGCCTTTAAGTCTTGCATGGCAGCAACTCAGACCATTTAGACATGTAGATAGGATTGAAGTGACCTGTGGAAGTTCAAACTGTGTATCAGAATGTGGAAGAAAAGTGATTTAAGTGACTTTGTACATGGCCTAGTCTTTGATGCCAGACAGGCTGGTCTGAGTATTTAAAAAAAACTGTTGATCTGCTGGGATTTTCCCATGTGACCATCTCTAGGGTTTACAGAGAATGATCTGCAGAAAAAAAACTAACAGAAAATACAATGAGCGGCAGTTCTCTGGGCAAAAATGCCTTGTTGAAGTAAGAGGTTACTGGTTGTAGTATAATGGTGTGAGCGATATTTTCTTGGCATATTTCAGGCCTCTTAGTTGAGCATAACTGTGCATGTCCATCCCTGTATGACCACAGTGTAGCCATCTTCTGATGGTTGGTTCGAGCAGCACAACGCGCCATGTCACAAAGCTCAGAACATATAAATACACAATAAAGTTATTAGTGAGTGAATACTGTTACAGTGATGGATTCTCATGATAAACATGGCCAAAGTTTTAAATAATGAAGTTGGCATATGTGCAGGTAATGCCTGTGAGCTAAAAACTCACACTTCAAACTGCTCTAAACATTCAGTTTCATATAAATTTTTCTACTCTCAGATCTGTAAATTGTCTAAGAGGAACATCACCAATATGTTCATCACTTCTGTTCATGAGGGGCAGCCAATCAGAAAAAATCTGGGCCAACCAGAGAGGAGTTAAAACTGCTTGTTTCAGTAGATGTCAGTAGACAGTAGATGAGGTGGGCTGCACCAAGGCCCAGTATAAGACAAACAATCATTTTGAATTTTGAATGAAAAATTCATAGAATCTAAGACTTAAAAATACGAAGATGTTAAAGACGTTTGGACAATAGATCCCTGTGAGGGACTAGGTTGGCACAAACAAACAGGCACAGGTGTATTTTCAAATTCTGGGCTTTATTATACTCCAAAAAAGGCAAAAATGTCATGAAAACAAGCAATTCTTAAAAATCAATGGGCCCGTAAAAGAGGTCAACTAAACAATATTTACAGAAACCATTTAACAGAACTCAACTAACTGACCTGCCCAAACGAGAGACAGCTCAACCTATATAGTAATGGAATAAACTAGTGATGAGCGTGTGAAACCGAAGCTTCGATACCTGCTTCGAACCCTGGGCTTACAACTCCAGAGAACCACTGCTTCGAAGCTTGCGTCAGAGCGAAAAAAATCACGTGACAATAGACGTCCGAAGCAGCAACTGCTTCATTCTCGGAATGAATCACCTGACTGGTTCAGGTGATTCACTGGTTACGAGTGAAGGAGCGAGAGCGAGACAGTCAGCCAGGTTCATACTCACACAGTTTTAGCGTTGTTATGACCAACAGTTACTGCTGAGGTATGAATTAAAGACAACCTTTGCTGGCTCGTCCTTTCAACGTGATGACGGACGCTGTCGTATCAAGATTAACGCTAAAGCGGTAGTTACACAAGCACAGCCAGTTAATGCCATGTTTTCCCAGCACTCTGCTGAATAACACAACACACACATTCATCCATCTTTATCTGTAAACAGAACCTGATACCATGATATTTGGTCATAATCTGTGCGCCTCAAACAATGCAAAGATGTTTCATATCATTGAGGTGTGTGAGCGCGTGCATGCAGGTGTGTAATTGAAATCATTGCACTTTTCCAGGAGAGGGCGCTATAATTGAAGCTTCGAGTAATGAACCTATTTCCGAAACAATTGGTCCAAGTGGTTCAGTGCTTCACAAAAGCTTCATTTTCTCATCACTAGAATAAACCATTTTAAATGCCACAGGGGGAACCAAAGTGTAACTATATTTGAAAAAAACTCAAAAAAGAACCCATTCCCCCATGAGGTTACAACAGATGGTTAAGTCCACTTGATTGGCCTCAGCACTTAAACCAGCTCCACCCTCTGCATCCTCTTTTGCTCAAACAGGGAAGAACTGAAGCAGCAGGCAGGTAACTCAAGGAAAACAGAAAAGAATTACTGGAACTTATGAGTCACTGAAATCAATGTTAGCCAGGTATGCACCATTATTTAAGGTCTCACATTATAACAGCACAATAAACTACATTCAACTTCAGTAACTATAAACATTAAGGTATAAAACCCTATGATATTAAGTTTATACAAATATAAATAAATATTTAGATTGTGTGGTTGCAGACAACCATCACAATCCCTCTTTAAAAAATGTCACCACAACACTCTCAGCATGATCGACATCTGACCAGTTATCTGAAGGAATTTCAGCAAGTAATAAAGCTGACCCATAGATACATGACTAATGATAGACCTTTAGCCACTCAGGTGTACCACAGTCAAATGATGCATTCATGCACTCTTAAACACAGAGTCACCACATGAAAAGAAAGTTGAATGAGAGTGGTAATAATACCACTGTTGTCTAGGAGGCCCCTCCCACCACAGATGTCGCGCTGGGTGCTCTGCCATCACCACCAAAGACCTCATTCCCTCGTGAATCTCAGTGACCTTCGATCACCCTTCTACCTACTCAGCACCTACCAAATGTAAACGTTTCCCATAATAACCATGCTGTATCCATTTAAAGACTGTTGCCTTCTCCCATCTGTTGGACCACATGCTGCTCTAATCAGCAGATTTGAGCCTGAAACACTGACCACAAAACAAATGTCTGTAAGTACTCCATAAAACTAATACATAGTATTTGAAGAAACTTCCTTTAAGTACCCAACAAAGATACAGTAGTTAAAAAATCTTGCATTCACAGTGGTAAAACTTGTAAAACCTTTTTTTCCACGGCACAAATTGCTCTCTCTGAGAAGCTGATGCAACACATACAGAAGGGCAATTTAAACACATTTAGTTTCAAGCTTGTTTGGTACACAAAGCTAAAAGTAATGAGGGCTCATAAAAAGTAGGTGAAAGTAGCTGTGACTAAGAGTCCACTGATACTCCGCTAATCCACCAATATTCAACCTTCGATATCAGTGAGGTGGCGTGTTGCATGATGGAACAGTGCAACACTTGCTATTAGAAATCAAACCCCTCATGACTGTAATCTATAAAAAGAGAATTTGCAAACATGCTTTTGGGTTAGACTGTCTGCATCAGGCTATAATGCATCAGGGATTGACAGAAATGGAGGGTCTCAACACATCGTTTGACTCTTCTTCCACACAAAATCGGTCATTTTTTTCACAAATCACATCAGTCCCAACTGCAGTCACACTGTCAGAGAAATAGGTGATAGAGATCTCTGAAAAACTGAATCAATATTTCTATAACAGCAAAACACTGGTGCTGCAAGAGGAATGCGCAGCACTTGTAGAGCTCTGTGTTGCTGCTCTAATGTGACAGAGGTCTTCAACTTTGACCTTCAAACATTTAAACATTACTAAGTGCATTCAGGTCTGACACTGATAGAGCTTATTGTGCAAGATGTGGAAATCACCTCGTTGGTGAACAGATGAAATTGGTTTATTAATTTAGTTTAACTGATGATAAATAGCCTGCAAAGACTGATACAGTCTCTGAAATGTGTTCTCTTAGCTTAAATTCTAACAGTGTAACTGAACTTATAGTAGATTTTGAGAATTAAAAAAAAACCCATAATGTTATCAGCTTGGCTCAAAGAGTGTGAACACACAGCAGAGTTCAGTTGCCCAGTCAGTTTATTCAACCAAAAATGCAGTGAGGTGTGAAAGCAGTGGTACATGGATATGTATGAGTGATTGTAGGTGTTCTAAAGTATTGTATAAGGATGCAAGGACAAAATAACCTAACAAGCTGCAGGGATCACAAGTAAGTGGAGGCTGCCCAAAGAGACAAAATGGACTGAAAGAGCAAGCTTTATACCCTTAGCCAGTCCCTTCTCGGGTGCAGCCTCTCCCCAGACTTATGGGCAGTCACAATATTTATATCTGAATGCATGAAGTTTGCTCTGCTTTAACTTTACTGCAGGGCTTTGTTCACTGGTGTTCCCAGGCTCCAGAAATATATCACTCTTAGACTGTGTCCTCCAGAAAAAAAAAAAAATTTTTAATTGAAAATGTGGCATTTTCAGAAGTTTTAAACTGAACCTCTAAATGTAAACAGCTCTGGATCAGATTATGTGCTGCATATTTAGAAAAAAAAAAAAAGGTGGCTGCACTCCTTTCAGTTTCTTTGAAGATGTGTCACCTCTTACCCAAGAAGCCTCTTCAGTTATAACACCCAATACCAATACTTGACACTCTCCACCATTTGGTTTTAGGACTGGAGAAGTTTCTTGGAAACGAGGTGAAACATCTTCAATGAACCTGAAAGAAGTCCAGTGGCCTTTTTCCACCCAACTTCTTGAGACTATCATGACCTGGATGACTGACAGTCTACACAAACAAACTCTTGGTGGATTTTTTTTTGGCACAGACACCTTGGAAAGGATTCACAGAGGTGTGAAACCTCAACAAGTCATGCCACTTGCTGAATACAGATTTCCCTTAAATTCATTGTTTTCTTTTTGACTAACCAAACCTGCCAATCCAATTTGTCCTTTTTTGCCCCAGGACAGCCCTTTACAAGTTACCATTTAGGTTTCTGCCAACAAGAAAACACACCTCAATGGAAAAATACAAACAAATAAGTAATATATTTTCAATTTGTTCACGTGCTTTTATCATCATGATCAAACAATTTGCAGGCCCGAGGAACAGAAAGCAGCTGCAATGAACAGTGCACGGTGCTTCTTCACAGAGACGTGACGAGTGGGGAACAACTGAGGAAGAGGGAGACTGGGCCTGACCTCGAACAGGGAGCTGGAGGTGTGTCTGTGGAGAGGGAGAGAATTGATTAAATAGAGCCAGGTTGAGACAAGGAGATGTGGGTCTGAATGGGTAAAAGTGAAAGCCTTACTTGGGGGTGTGAGCCAGCAGGGCTTGAGGCAAGACTCAAGTGGGGGGTCTGAGGTGAGCTGCTGAGTGTCGGTGGAGAGTGGGCAGAATGAGAACAGAATGAGCCTGAGCGTCACCACAGTGGACAAACAAACTAGCGGAAGACAACTGTCACGACTGGTCCTTAAATCTCCAGCTACAAATGAACTGATTCCCCACAGGTGTGACCCCGGCTTCCCAGGAGGACACTATCCCAGCTGATCTCGCCACCTGAAAACACAACACAGAAATAAACCCCACACATTCATTCCCTCATGTTACAATTACTAACTCAGTTTTCAGAATGTAGTGATCTCTCACTACATTTGGATTTAAAGATACTGAACCGTAAATGGACTAGTTCTTTCTACTCTGTCAGAGCACCCTTATACAACACATTTTGCATTTACACCAGCACTTCCATGATTAACTCCACATTTAGGAAAGCAACATAGGGTTCAGTATCTTGCCCAAGGATACTTTGGCATACAGTGCAGCCAGGAATCGAACCGCCAACCTTCCGATTGGTAGGTGACCTGCTCTACCTCCTGAGCTACAGCAACCCCTGAAGAGTAGGTGACTCTGTTTATATCTGTTTTATGTACTTTATCACTGATAAGGAGTGCTAACCTGATAGCTGTGACATTACAGAGTTCTCACAAAACCCCCTTCATCCATATAAGGACTTATCGAGACCTTTGCTATTTTAATACCTCAGTTTAGGATACACTACCGAACAAAATCCGCCACACAAATCAGTCTGTGTGCCTTATGGGACCATCCATACAGAACTCCTGTTTACACATCCTGTTTGCTCTGTTTGCTTTTGTTTTTGTCTGCTTGATAGCTGGAGATTAGTTTGCAGACATACTGCCGAAAGGTCACGCCTGTTTAAATTTGGGTTAAGTTGGATTAGAAAACAGTAGTAAGTGTACACTCCCTCTTGTCAGTAAAGAGCTTTATTGTTGTGACAGTGACAACTCCCTTTGGTTTTGGTTTCTACTGCCTACCATTTTTTTATGCAGCAGTAGCCTGTAAATCCAGTACTGCAGTCCACAACAAAATCATTGTTTCTTTCTTCTAGGTCTGTGCACTGAAGTATAGCTAAAGAGTATTTTGATTACATTTAAAATCTTTGGCACATTTACATGCATAAGCATGTGAAAGTATTTAAAATCTCTTCCATTGCAAAATTTCAAACTAAGGACAGTCCAGCAGGGTGCAGGACAACTGTATATAGCTGGTACTTGTTTTCTTGTTTTCCTCTGTAACAATATACCCCTCACTTATGTAACCAGTTTCATGGTTATGTAAGTTGGTTTCATTTGAGGGTGTTCCAAACTTCAAAGGAATAAAGTTAGGTCAGTTGTAAAGGTTTAATTAGAAAATCATATTGGAAACAAGAAATCATGTGATGCAAAACGTTCCGTTGCTTCAATGACTTTCACAATTTAGTGAACGTTTGAGGCATTTAGGTACTCTAATTTTTATTTTCTCTAAAAAAAACAACAGCTCAAGTAACCAGGGCCAGACTAAGTACTGTGTTCTACCCATCATGGATCTAAACAGCGTTGGAGGTTAACCACATTTATACAGGAAGATTATAAAAAGAGCATACTTACAGCCAGAGAGGAAGTCAGTAGACAAAACATCCACAGTGAAGCCTTAAATAGAATATATGTGAATGTGTGCAAAAGTGCACAGCTGTTTGCTGAACTTTCTTTTTTTTTTTTTTGCAATTCCACTGATTACTTAAAAGATACTCTAATCTTTTTTTTTTTGTTTTTTTTGTTACTCCAGTGGTACTGCCTCATATCAGTTCTGGAAGAATAAATGAAAAGTGTGATACCTGAGGGTCTGTTTTACATGCAAGATGGCTATCAGATGCTCTTATTTGAACTCTTTTATTCAATGGAAGATGTGTCTACTGACGTGCCCACTAGGAGCCAGAGGCTATGGGTAGATTTCCATGTTTATTGTACACAGAACATGATTTTAAAAAGAATGAACTACAGCATATAATCCCCAAACCATGTTTTAACCAAGGTCAACCACAGTTATTGACGATACAGCATATTACCAAAAGTATTCTCTTATCTGCCTTCACACGCATACAAATTTGAGTAAAATCCCATTCTTACTCCACAGGGTTTAAAATGATGTTGACCCACCCCTTGCAGTTATACCAGCTTCAGCACTTCTGGGAAGGCTTTCCACCAGTTTAGGAGTGTTTATGGGAATTTATTACCATTCTCCGAGAAATGCATTTGTGAGGTCAGACACTGATGTTGGACAAGAAGGCCTGGCTCACAGTCTCCGCTCTAATTCATCCCAAAGGTGTTCTATCGGGTTGAGGTCAGGAATCTCAACAGGCCAGTCAAGTTCTTCCACACCAAACTCACTCATCGATGTCTTTATGGACCTGCTTTGTGCACTGGTGTGTAGTTGTGTTGGAACAGGAAGGGGCCATCTCCAAACTGTTCCCTCAAAGTTGGAAGCATGAAAATGTCTTGGTGTGCTGAACCATTAAGAGTTCCTTTCACTGGAACCAAGGAGCCAAGCCCAACTCCTGTCTGATGAAGGGTCTTAACAAAGGGTAGGCTTTAAATATAGAAAAACTTTGGAGCGCCCTTGCCTTGCTCCTTCTTGTGAACTTCCATTTCATCTTCAATCATCTGCAGTTTTCCACTGCTATCAAATGAATGTATTACGATCACATTCAACACATAAATCTCCGTCAGGTATTTACAACACAATTTCCAGAATGATCCTGCTTGATATCATTTGTTTCTTGTCAGCTGGGAGGGGATCCAGGCTCCAACACTGACCAGTGTTTACCTAGTATGTCACACATTTGAGTTCTCACGTGCAGCTCTGCTGGGTAATATCTAAAAAACCTAATATCTTCAGTGCATGTGTGCAAACAGCTTAGGTCTATAAGCCACCTGTAGGTGGAGTCACGCATACTCAGGTTGAAGAGCTTGTTCTGCAGCAGAGCTAAAATCCACAAACAACACAGGTTCCTATGGTCTCAGTTGATGGAGGATGAAGTAGAGGGACGTGAAGACCTCTTGGACCTATAGACAAACTGCAGATGGCCTTTCATGCTTTTCTTTATTTTCTGTCACATATAAGTCGTTACTACATTGGCCACATTGGATGCTCATATTTAACATGGTCACTTTAAAATAATGAGGCACAAGTATGTGAAAATACTGTGTGTGAGCCAAAAACTCAGACTGTATTGTGTCACACTTTTTCTGCTGTTGATCCTTATTATGTCAGTGACAGGGGTTATCTTATGGGGGTTATGCTTATCTCAGGCAAACGACCCCTGCTGTGAAACCGCCCCCACACGCTGTTCAGAATCTTGTGTTTGCAGGTGGCAGTTAATCAGAAGAAAGTGGCTTAAAGGGAGACTGTGAGAGGAGTTAAAACAACTTGTTTCAGAAAGAGAATGAACCCAGAGGGTTGGATCAAGGCTGAGTGTGAGACATGTAGGGATAATTTAAAACTACAAATACTGTAATTATTGCACAGGAAATGAGTTTAAAAGGTCCACTAGAACACTACAAGGTCAAATGACTTCTTTACAACAAGGGTCAGGGCACAAGTCCATAGTTAGTAGATCCGGTGCTCCTTAGTGTTTTTGTGAATGAGGATGATCATCAAGGTCTTGAAACAAGCTGGTGTGTGACTTGTGTCTGGTGAGGGTGTTAAAGATGTCTGTGAACACTGGAGGCAGTTGATCGGTAGTATAGTGCTTCAGGGCTGATGGCGAGACAAAGCATGACCCAATGCTTTTGCGGGGGTTTTGTCTCTGTTAATAAATCTCTCCAGGATGGAGATGTCCTGGTGGGGATGTGGATGAATGAGGCCTCTGAGGAGGTCAGCTGTGCAAAGGCCCCTGCTGTGGTTAGTGGGGGACTGGAGCTGCTGGATGGTGTCACGGGGGATGGTGTTGGGAGTATCCCATTGTGTTCAAACCGACAGGAAAACTCCAGGACTGTGCCATCAATGGAGTGGAAGGCCTTGAGGCTTGTGGTGTATCTACTGTTTGAGCGCTTTACACGCAGACACAGAGTGATTGGATGAGAAAATTCTTTAACTCTTTAAACCTGACTCAGTCCTCCTTCGTAAGCACTTCTTTTTTTCTGCAGGTAAAACTTTGGAGTGTGGCAATGAACCAGATATTTGTCTGTTGCAAATCAAAACTGATGAGTAATTGTACAAAGCAGTCTTCACAGAAAACGACGTATGATGTCACAGCATTACCAAAATGCTGGTAGCGATCATGAGACCAAACAACAGGCTTAAAGATTTTAAATATTTGCCTGTATGGAGGATTTAAGTATCATGATTTGATCAGCGTGACCCAGCGCAGTGAGGGTGATGCCTTGATGGCACTACTTAGTATACTGTACCAGTGATCCCGAATATTCTCCCCTGTAGCCAGGAAAATGGCAGTATTTCATAAGATTATATTATCATTTGATGTTAGATTCAACTCATTGTCATTGTGTGCACAACAAAATGGTCGTTCCAGATCACTCATCCAGAGATGAGTATCTGCGGTCATGCAGCCAGAGACCAGCGTTACCGTTAGGCAATGTGGTTTAAGTGTCTTGCCCAAGGCTGCAACGCAGCGCAGGGACAGGTGCTCGAACCTGCAACCTTCGGGCTGCAAGGCAAGCACCTACCCACTGCGCCACTGCCTAAGTCTGTTTCTGTAAAATTAATTTGTTTAATGGGTTTTGCTAACAAAACCCTGTAATAAGACAGCCCTGCTGTAGATTCACAAACAGTGATATTATTGTTGAAAGACACTGATTGTTTCCATGCTTCGGTTGTCTCTCCGCCTGGCTGCCCCTTCATCGCGAATGTCTTGAACTCCTTTCAAGAATTACTTCAAATCTGGCAATCGTTTGTTTGGAGTCAAGTAGTAACTGATTACATTTTGATGATCAAAGATTAGAAATCAAAGTCACTCGTGACCACAAGAATCGCATCTTGTGAATGTGATAATGCGGGAACATCTGCTCCATGGTTACATCTGTCATTATATTATAGTTGTTCCCTTGGAACACACGAGCACAGTTTTGTTCATAATTCAAGTATTCATACACTAATCGCGGCAAAAATTTCACACAAATATCTTTGTGTCACATTTTCCAAAGGGTGGCTTCACTCTGACATCATGTGTTCTACAAAGACACATTCCTGACTGCTATTTACCAATATATTTAAGAACAGAAGGAAAATTGTGATTATATTTAATGAGAAGGCTCTAATTTGTGTCTCCTCTGTCCTTCTTCCAGAGGAGGCACACTGAAGGATGTCTCAATACTTAAAATGCATCTGGGAGACAGAGTAGTGGGGGGGTGAAAAAATAGGCTGTGGTAGAAGCTGTAATTGAGGATGCGTGGATGTATCCTTTGCTGAAGGGATTTTACCTAATGTGAAAGAGTTATGTGCAGTTTTGAAAATGAAAATGAGGGGTGGTTTGACACTGAGGTCCTTGAGCATTATACGAGTCTAGACATAAATTTAAGCCTAAATTTGACTTGTTGGTTAACTCATACAACCACAAGGCAGTAATTCTAGTTTTTAATTGTGTAATTTTATTGTCAATTTATGGCAGTCAGTTTATTAGTTTTTTCTACTAAAAACAGCTGAAAACAAGTTGATGAAAAGAGAATTTGCAGGCCACAAAAACCACAGCCTTTTCCTCTAAAAGTAGCAAATAGGTGCTCGAGAGCTGAGAGGCACTACATGAGTAAGCCCTTCCTCATTACGCTTCTAGTCAGTCAGTAATGAAAGTTATATGTAGGAGGTTTTACCACTGCACAAGCTCTTTAAAAAAAAGTGTCAATTTCTTTTATAAAATGGTTGTTGTGCAGTTATGGTGCCAAATTCTGGTAAAAGTTTTGTTGTGTCCTGTGCGACAAAAATCCTTATACAGAGTTGGAACAATATGATTGTGTGCTTTACCTTTAAAACAATTTAACAGGAATATCTGGTTCTTAATTGTTCTTATTCCAACCCTTTATCTAAAATGCATAACTGGAGTCTCAGGTATCTAAAGAAAAAAAAAGAATTAAAAAGGCTGTCCCTCCCAGAAACTTCCACCCCCCCCCCCCCCCCCCCCCCCCCCCCCCCCCCCCCCACCAAAAAAAAAACAAAAAAAACAAAAAAACAAGCAGGACAGATTTTGTAATAAGAGATGAGGCTTGATCCTTGATTGCTGTTCAGTGGGAGAAGTTTGAGAGTGGAAATTTATAATATGCCCTAGGGAGCACAGTCAAAGCATTGAGATTGTAAGGGTGGGTGGGGCTGTGTTTGGTTGTCTGTAAACTGAGTGAGCAAACATCATCAATCTGACAGGTTGGGAGAAATGTTGGTTCTCTCAGTGAGATGAAAATATGGCGTATCCCTGTGGTTAAACCCATCACAGTTTGTTCAGCAATGATTGATATTGACAGAGGAACAAAAGTAAGACAAGTGATGGGCTCTTTCGCTCCACCGACAATAAATTATTGAAAAAATAGATTCAATAAATCCCATGTTGTGCCAGCAGACATGTTGGAAGGAAAAAAAAACCCATTGTACCAATACCAAGATTAATTCACTGACCTGGAATGCAGTGAGGCCCACGCCTTCATAAAACTATATGGGCTGTGCAGGACTTACAGTGAGATAATATAATAATAATATTGTAGATAATATTTACACAGTAACATCTGGTCAGAGTTCATAATAACTGCTTAGTTATTATGAACTCGGAGTGAATGGTATTATTCTGTGAATAAATTACCTCCTTTTGCCACATTAGTGACTGAATGGTCAGTTTGCTGGTCTCATGTGCTGCATGCCTTAGAATCAAAAACTAAATTTTACAGGCTGTGATTGGACATTTTTCTCAATGTATTTGTCACCCCTTCATTAATGCTGTCAGAGTATCATCTTTGTCTCTCAATATAAAACAGCTGGCTTTGTTTGAGCCTCAGGTGTTTCCCATGTAACTCCCAAACCTGTCTGTGCATTGGTGTTGGCTACCAAAAGCCAAGCTTGATTGAGGTAGTGGGGATGTTATCACAGAATCACACTCTGAAGAAACATGATCATTTTGCATGCTGTAACAAAGCCATTCAGTCTTTAAGATAAGGAGACATGTCCACAGTTGGTGGAGCAGTTAAAGTTCCTTGGATGGGAGGTAAAATACAACAATATCACTAAGATGTTTTTGCAGTCAGAGTGCTGCAAAAGCAAACCAGACAGAATGAAGGAACTGTTATGGTTTCAACAGCATCCATCCATCCATCTTCTTCCACTTATCCAGGGCCAGGGGGGCAGCAGCTTAAGCAGAGAAGCCCAGACCTCCCTCTCCCCAGCCACCTCCTCAAGCTCATCTGGAGGGACCCCAAGGCGTTCCCATGCCAGTTGAGAGATATAATCTCTCCAACGTGTCCTGGGTCTGCCCTGGGGCCTCCTCCTGGTAGGACATGCGCAGAACACCTCACTTAGGAGGCGCCCAGGAGGCATCCTAATCAGATGCCCGAACCATCTCAACTGGCTCCTTTTGATGTGGAGGAGCAGCGGCTCTACTTTGAGCCCCTCCTGAATGGCTGCAGTCCTCACCCTATCTCTAAGGGAGAGATCAGCCGCCCTTCAGAGGCAGCTCATTTCTGCTGCTTGTATTCATGATCTCGTTCTGTCGGTCACTACCTAATGTTCATGACCATAGGTGAGGGTAAGGACGTAGATTGACCAGTGAACAACAGAATGGTGCAGTGTCCACAGCATTGCAGATGCAGCCCCAATCCATCTGTCAGTCTCCCACTCCCTTCTTCAGTCACTCATGAACAAGACCCAGAGATACTTAAACTCCTCCACCTGGAGCAGCAACTCATCCCTGACATTCCACCCTTTTCCGGTTGAGGACCATGGCCTCAGACTTTGAGGTACTAATTCTCATGCCAGCCACTTCACACTCAGCTGCAAACCATTCCACTGTGAGCTGGAGGCCACCACCTGATGAAGCCAACAGGACCGCATCATCTGCAAAAAGCAGAGATGAGATTCTGAGGCCACCAAGGTAGAAACCTTCTGCCACTTGGCTACGCCTAGAAATTCTGCCCATAAAAATTATCAACAAGACCTCTCCCCTTGGCCACCGGCCACCACACATTGTACCTGACCCCTAAGACGCCTCTTCTGGGTATTGGACCTACAGGAGGGTGGGCCCATGTCTCCCCTTCAGGCTGCACCTGGCCGGGCACCATGGGTTAATGCTCTCCTTTGAGCTCCCTCCCCAGGCCTGGCTCCAGGGAGGGGCCCCGTTAACTCTATCCTGGGCAGGGTAAATAGTTCCCTTGGTGAATCTTCCATAAGGGTTGTTGTAGTTGCTCTTTGTCTGGCGCCTCACCCAGGACCAATTTGCCACGGGAGACCCTACCAGGGGGCAAAGCGCCCGGACAACATAGCTCTTGGGATCGCTGGGACACACAAACCCCTCCACCACAATAAGGTGGCAATATATGGAGGAGGGGGTTTCAAAAGTATGCTTGAGTAAAAACTAATGCGTACTTTTAACACTATTGTGTTAGTTACCTGTGTGTTCTTCCTCTTTGTCTGTGTGTGTTTGTAGGCCTTCTTTCTGTCAAGACATTTATTTCCTGTTATTCTTCTTTTCATTGTTGTCTGATTCAGTTCATCTGTGCCCTGTGCATACTTAGTCTGCATGCCTTCTCTCATTATTTGTCAGTATATGGTTTTAATGATCTGTTCTTCTTCACCTCCTTTGAGTCTCTCAGGCTTTGTTTCTCTCTCTCTCTTTTTTTTGTTGATTTTCCCAGTACTTTATTCAGTTAGTGAACGTTTGGTGGTTAACCTGCTTCCTGCCTTTGCAAAAGTGCCTTTTTTTTGCTACTTTCCATCCTGCCCTCTGTTGGGTTAGCAGTTGGGTTTACTTAAAATATTTATCCCACAAGCATACCAGGCTCAACATGACGAGTTGGTTTTTGTACCAAAGAATGCAAAAAGGGTGAAAACAACATGAGTCCCCACATAAGTCCCTAAAATAACAGCCTTTGGCAGTTTAATCAGGACAGATTTGAACGATGTGTTGGGCTTTTTCATACAGAAGAAGTCTTGAAAGAAACAATTTATTTGAGTTAAGAAGGTGAAATGAGAATGTTGTGTATCCCTGTAGTTTGTTCAGCTATGATTGATGTTGACAGAAGAACAAAAGTCAAGCTGCTTGACATGCATGCTTGACTTCAGTGCCCATGCAGGTTGTGTCTGAAATCATTTACTTATGCACTCCTCCCCACAGTTATATGCAGTTATATATAGGAGACTATTTCTGAACTCACTGGCAAACAACACTTTTGGACAATACTTGGGTCGTTTTCCTGACAGCATAATTACGTCAGTGCTTTCACAAAATTAAAATATTTTGCACCAGCATCTGCTAAATAAATAAATGCCAACATGTGTGTTTGTTATGAATGCATGTGCGATATACAGGGATTGGTAATATTCTTTATGCATTCAGATAGCGCTACAAAATAGAAAACTCACTGGGCCAATGTATGGTGAGTCCTGTGTGATTTCAGTCAGCACGTGTCTTCTAGCCTGATCCAAAAACAGCTCCACAGCTGAGGAGCCACCGCACTGAGCCTCATGTGTAATTATTGGAATTTACTTTGCTCTGACACTACACTGGACCTTTACAGATGCAGTTCATCTTTTGTTGCAACAGTCTACCTGGTGCTGTGCCATCTTGGAAGCTTCATGCTGCCACAGTGATGGATCACAGATGCAGGAGAAGTCAGGCCAGCAGCTCGTACAGTTTCCAGGTGTACCGGGCACACTACAAGGAGTTTACAAAGCCTATCCTCTCGAATCAACACCGCGGTGTGTGCAATCAGTAATGGCACCTCTCAAAGGGAAAGTGCAACAATGACAAGCATCAAATCCTCTTCACACTGTTAAAATGTGTTCATTATTTTTTTTTTAAATGCAAGGACTCTTCTCTAACCTAACACAGTTGTCAGATCATTAAATACATAAGGGAAAGTTACAAATAACATGTTTTTTTTTGTTTAAATTAGATATTTTATTTCATATTTGCAATGCATACTAAAAGTGCCAGTGATTTTTGAAATGTCATTCTGTCTTCCTTGTAGGTGTTCATATATAATGTTACCTATATAATTCTAACAATGAAGCTCTTAATTTGGACAATAAGCACTCTCCCCTAACTGTCTGCTTTGTGTGCTCGAGTTCAGCAATTTATATCTCGCAGGAAATATTGTGTTAGTGTTTTGAATAGCTGTGAAAACTAAACAGGGAGGCATTCAGTCCACTTGGGAGAAAAAAATCAATCAGTGGAGACCGACTTTATGACTCGTTATACAAACAGGCCCGGGAGGTGGAAACAGCAGTTAGTATAAAACCATTTTCCTGTTTTATAAACAACTATTGGTCTGACTTACGTGAAAGTTCTCCTCATGACCATATAAAAGGATGAAGTGTTTGACTCATATGAACCCACCATGTTAGTCACATGGTGAGAGTGTATTTGCTCATAGTGACTTAGACAGTCTGAACTGGAAAGTCTGCTTGCTTCTGATGTTTTGTTCTGTGTGCAAAACCACCAGACCCTCCCTTGGTTGGTGACTAGAAGTGACGTAAGAAAGGAGCATTTTATAGACACGATAACATATTCAGTTTCAGCCTGTCATTACATTTGTCAGTAATAGATTGATTCCACTGAATGAACTTGAACAACAGGTTATTGATCAGCTGATGAGAAACACTTAAACACAAAAGCCATCCATCCATCTTCTTCTGCTTATCCAATTCAAGGTCACAGGAGGTCAGGAGACTGTGCCAGCTGTCACAGGGTGAGAGGCAGGATACACCCTGGATGGCTCACCAGTCTGACACAAAAAGACGCACTACTATTCACAACTGTGGCCAGTTTAAAATCCCCAATTAACCTAACCCCATGCATGTGTTTGGACTGTGGGAGGAAGCCAGAGTACCCAGACAGAACCCACGCAGACACATGGAGAACATGCAAACTCCACAGAGAAGGGCCCAAACCTGGATTTGAACTAGGGCATTCTTACTGTCTTACTGCTAACCACTGCACTGCCCCATAAACACACAGCTTAAGTCTAATATCCCTGCAAGATATTACACACCATCAAGCATCTGTACCATACATAGTACACAGTGTTTTCCTTCATTTGAGTTAGAACACCTCCCCAAGGCTGCACAAAACAGTCCTAATCAATCATAAGATGTATCTGAGATGTATCTGGATTCAAATTGGGTTTATCTGGGTGCTCTTTAGAACAAACATATATGGGCTTAAAAATATGTTTAACTCTCTCATGAAGGCTCATCGGAGTGTTTAGGTTAAACATGATCAGAGGGGGTTATAAAAGATAATAACTGTGTCCATTATACACAGATATAGTTACTTTTTCTCTCCCCAAACTTTGCGGATCATAATGTCTGAACTGAAATTCTGTACTTTCACAGTTTTTGTAAGGTTTTCTGATAAGAAAGAAAATAAATCACATCAAAATTATTGCCTAAAGTGATTTGAAAAAAAAAAAAAAAGCTTCATAGGCCTCGAAAGTTCTGTGAAAAACTAAGGAAGCCCCATGACTCTGTAACTTGTAGAACCACATTGTTATCTGTATAATTTCAGACTCTCACACTGTTGTGGAGTTTCACCCACTTCTCTTTATAATTAGAAGATTGCTTCAATTCATTGAGGTTTGCGGGCATTAGGTTGTGCAATGTCAATCAGGTTGAGGTCTTGATATTGACATCTTGATCCTTCTCATTTTCAGTCACTGTTTTGTAGATTTGCTGCTGTGCTTGAGGTCATTTTCCTGTTCCATGATCCAGTTTCGGCCAAGTTGTTCCTAAGACTGTGAATATCCGTACATACAGAAGCGGCCTCCCTGCAGTCAGATCTTTCACCACGTGAAAACTTTTGGCTCATCGTGAAACAAAGAAACACAATTAAATTGAATTGAATTGAATTGAATAAAGCGAGACTTTTGAGCAGGTAGAATCCACTATTAGATAAGAATGGGACAACATTCCTCTCAAGTCCAGCAACTGGTCTCCTCAGTTCCCAGATGTTTATGGACTGATGTTAAAAGAAGAAGGGATGCTACACAGTAGTAAACATGGCCCTGTGCCAACTTTTTTGAGATGCACTTCTGCTGTCAGATTCAAAATTATCTTTTTTTTTTTTTTTTTTAAATGGTGCATTTTTCTCAGTTTAAACATTTGGTGTGTTTTCTATGTTCTATTGTGAAAATAAAATACGGGTATATGAGATTTGCAAATCATTGCATTCTGCTATTATTTACAATGTGCACAACATTCTAAATTTTGGGGAATTGGGTTGTAATTTAACTGTCATGAACTTTAATATTTAATCCTAACAGAGGCCTATAGAGTCTGAGAGGTAGCTATTGAGTTTTTTTTTTCCCCAGTTTCTCTGAGCTTTGTACAGCCTGACTTTGGGGTGAATTTACTGAGACATCCACTCCTGGAAAGCCTGGCAGATGTTTGACTTTGGCTTGTTTGGAAACGGCCTTATAACCCTTCTCCAGTTGATGTGCAGCAACAGTTGCTTCTCTAAGATGACTGCTGATGTCTTTCCTCCTTGGCATTGTAATACAGACCTTTATGCTCCAGACCAGAAATTTTTATGCTTTTATAGAGGTGCTCACACTTGCTGATGGTCAATTAATAAAGTGCATTTGATTAGCAGCACCTGGCTGCTGTTTACTATCTTAATTCATATGAACCAGTAAGGGTGTACTTCACAGGACTGCATAGAGTCCTGGGAAAATGTATTTTTCACATGTATATTTAAGGCAGAATTTCTGCTTTTCCTTTATTATCTTAAGGTTTGATAGGATGACAGCATGAAACTGGCAAAGTAATACTTGCAAACAAAGGAGGGTTTCAAACCTCAGATTACCAATTTTCTACAGCACACTGACCAAAACTCTTTATTGTGCTCTGTCACATTTTTGACTCTGCTGACAGCTGTGTTGCATTTCTCAAATAAATCCCTTCATTTTTTCTGTGATGGTTGGAGTAGCATGCTATACTTACTGGCTGTTGTGGGAGTTTATAACATGAACTGAAAGGAGGTGATTTTTCATGTCTCCTTTCTCTGTTTGTGCTGTCAGTCGACAGATTAGTAAAGGCATAAAACACTTAAATATACTAAAATAAAAATACCTGACTTCTCTTTTAAGAGTATTTCTCTGGAATCTGCAGATATGGTCTCTTCAGACTGGAAAGCTGGAGGGATTTTCTCATCTAGGAGTCACAGTGCCCTTGCTGACATGGTTCTACTCCCTTTTAATGCTTGCTCACTCAGCCGGTGGGCCCTTGATATTATCTCGCCCAGTTACCTGCTACTGCCCTCATAACTCAACAGTTTCTGCTATCCTCACTTTCATGAACAGCTGTCCTCTATTCTTGCTTTGTTTGTGTGTTTGGGTTTGCATTTCAAGAGGTTTCTGCTGTAAAGGTTTGTTCGGCTTAGAGGAATAACAAATTCATGAGGCATTTGTACAGAATCAGGTTTAACATGTCATGCCCAGTTATCTCATTTATATTTATGAAGCAACAATGAGGTGAGGAGGAACCACACTGACTGTAAACAGACACTTTGGTATTCTTTTGTTCGTTTCCTCAGTCACTTGTTAACTAAGGGTAAACTGCTGCTCCGCCCTGGGTTTCAGCTGTGCTCATGTCCATAGTCATGTCTTCCAGCATAACAGTTTTTCACTATTTCCACTTGGAAAAGAAACTCAACATAGTAATTTTTGCCCACACATAAATACAGCCTCCCAAAAGTCTAACTTTGACCCAGTGCAATGGTGTAATAAGAAGCTATGAGACCCAACAGCCTCATTACATCACCACTCAGCCATGAGAGGGCAGGGCCAGATGGAATAAACACATGTGTGATACAAGAACCACGTCCAAGCTGCCCACTCAAGTGTAAGGACATGCATCTCCTCACTGGAAATCTTATCATTCAGTGGATATCAATCTGAAAATAAGTGCTCTTTATCGGCCAGAAATGTTTGAATCGATATTAACTGTAACCCTGACATGCACGACAATTAATTTACAGTGTAATTTAATTTTGAATTTTTCCACTTGGAAGCGATCCTGAGGCTTGGCCTCATTTTTATATGTTCATGGCTCCAAAGCCACAATTCATCTCCTCCTCTGCCGTCTCTCTCTGCTGCTTTGATTGATGGTCCCATTTTCCCATCATCCAGGAGGAGAGATGCTGCACCTGCTGAATCAAAGGTGATCCCAGCAGTTTTACTCGGCTCGTAATTCCTCTCTGTCCAACCGCACTCAAAGACTTGGCAAAAAGTCTTTTACGCAGTTATGACCCTTTTGCACAGTCATGCTGACGTCACCAGAGGAGTCACAAGGTGGAGGAGTTTAAGAGGCTGAGTTTAGGACAGCTGCTTTTATAACTTGGCATTTGTTTGATATTTTGTCCACATAGTGCCTAGAAATGTAGATGAAAAGGAAGTGGAAAAATAGACAATTTACAGTTACACATCCTTTAAACTGGAATGAGTCACAAGTAGGATTTGTTAAAGGACAGTATGTACAAGAACACACAGAGATAAGTGTCTGATAAGTAATTTTTATTTTTATTTTAGCATTCATAGTGAAACAAAACCTGTCCCTTCAGTTGCTTCTAATAATAACTGATTATTATAAAATGTGAACCAAGCTGCACTTAGAAATACCAAAAACATGAGTAACATATCAGATATGGTACAACAGCTTCTCTTTTTTATTTTCCTATCTCATTAAAAAAACTTTTATGGCAGTTGAAAATGCAACTGGCAGTAAGTGTGCTACTCAAAGGAGTGTTTGAGTAGCAGCATGGGCAGCAGAGCACAGCAGCCATCCTCAAGAACCACATTTCCTGTGCCTTGAAGTGTTTTCAAAGGATTGCCTTCGGCACCAAAGATTACCCCCTTTTAACTTCTGGGCATGTTGCTTCAGGCGCTGGTTGGACATATGGGTTTAGTTTAAGCTCATCATTTGCCTGTGCACCACATAACAGTTTGAGATCGGAACACAAAGTAAACTGGAGAGTCTTAAACTTGTTTCAGAAGTCACTGCCGAAGTCAGGCCGCAGTCATTAAGATTAAAAAAGGATCCCAGTTGAATTTTAGTGAAATAAAAATCAGCAGAGGCTTGATTTCCCTGAGAAATAATATTTATTTTGCTGAGCTTATTTTTTCCTATTTGTCCACACCCCATGCATTCATTTATTTACTGATAACTGGCAACTGTTTCATTCTGACTTATAACATGACACTGCAGTTTTCAAATGTTTCAAGCAGGCAATTTGTGCTTCCTGAGTCCTTCCATTTGTCCATTCATTGCCTCTCTTGGCACTCTTTCTCTGCTGCCAAAGGTTAAATATGGTCTGAAACCAGCAAGAGATTCTGATAGGCTTCAGCAGTCAGTCATCTCTGGATGGCTGTCAGAGTTAGTCTTTTCTCGTGCGAATTATCCATAACATGAAGCCAGACAGCACTGTCAGGGATTTTTGTTTTAAAAAGACAAATATGCATACCAGAAAAACAGAACTAATTTTTTTTCAAGTTCCTGAATACAAGGCTTTAAGTTAGTAATTTTCTTACAGTACAAGAAAAAACAACTCAACTCATCAACAACGCATCTTCCGGTGCTGTTACTCAAAGGAAGGATTTCCTCATTGTCAGAGACATGAGCGCAGCTCTCAGTTCCTTGTAAGCATGCGAGTAAAATGAACTCTGAAAGCCCTTTAAAGTTCCAACTGGTGCCAAACCAGTGTTAGTTCAAATAAAGAAGGAAGAGATGTTGAAGATGTGACTCAAACCAGTTATTAATATGCAGTTAATAAATGCTGGAAATCTTCCAATTAAACCTGACTGCTAACTAAATTTTCCCCACTGGGCCAAGATGCTCGTCTCATGTATTAACAACACAGCACCAACCTGAGCCACCTGTTTTGTTAAGAAGACACATAGAAGCTGTTGCTTGAGGACAGATAATCATCTGTGGATCCCGCCATCACTTCACCCCAGCCCCCGATACCCCAACCACCACCATCTGCTCCGATGGTAAGGCTGTCTGTTTCCATGGTAACTCAGTACCCCTCCTCCACGGGGCTTCTTTTGTGTGTCCCACGTGCAGTCTGCTCCAACTGTAACCCGACCACGCCGCCGAAGGGTGCTGCTGTTGACTGTATGACAGAAAGAAGAGGTTTTCTAACAGGAGCTGTGTTTTTAGGAATTTTGTTGCAACGTTGTGACAGAAGAGGCATGTTTGTTGTGCTCACCTGTAGAAAGACTCTGGAAAGCTTTAGAAAAAAATCCCCCACACTTTGAGACCATCACACCCCCCCGCCCCACACCCCCACAAGCAAAAGAAGGTGACCTCGCACATAAAGCCCAGCCACACCAGGGTGCTTGGTGACTTTGTTCCCCCACCCAAAATGCATTGTTCTAAAAGTGAGGTGAGAGGGAGCGATAGGAGCCATAAACCTGTGAGGAAGTAAGCAGTAACTGTGAAGACAAATGCTCAGACGTTGCAAAAATCCATAAAGATTTGGAAGAAAAACAACCTTAAGCTTACACGTCCATTTAAAAATGAACAAAATTATAACATATTGACCGAATTTAATTAATGAGATGAAATTTCTGTGGCAAAAGGCATATTTTTTTAGCACACACTGATTACTTCCAGTTGGTCTTAAGTGGAAGGCCAACTTTTTCTTTTTTTTTTTTAAATTCCAAAAGCAATTTGTGGTCATAGTGCTGTAATTACATTTGGCATGGCCCTAACACCTCTGGGTTTTTTTGTTTTTTTTTTGCTATGTATGGGGCTGTAGGCATGGTATACAGCACAAGTTATAGGCCTGTCAGCATATTTTCCTTCTTACTGTTTCCTCACTGTTTAAATCGTTATGCATGCGCAGGCATATAAGATGGTGATGTGCAGAACTTTAAGCTTTTACAAAGCCTGTCTGGTGCCATTAAGCTTCGTCATTCTGTATCTGATACATTATTAGGTGTAGTGGAAGTGAGTTACTCTGATCTGAGACAGAACCTTATTAGGCACTATTTGGGATACACAGGCTCCTAAACAACACACAGATGGAAAGCATTAGTCTTCTTGGCAGGAAGCACCACTTCCCCGTTGTACTGTGAATTAAAATATTACAGCTAGGACTCTGGAATGGATTATTCTGGGTCATTTTAAATAAATGCCCAAAAACTCACAGGTGCAGGTGGATTGGCTACCTGAAGAGCAGAGCAATTAATACTTAGTGTTTCTTATTAATTTGAGAAAAAGAAGTCACGCAACTGACAACCAGGCTGCAAGAGAATGGAATTTGACTCTGGGCCACAGTGAAGACAGAGCTGGTTATTTTCCTAAAGTCATGCTGGCTGGTTGCCAGGTCAACCCTGTGCTAATGCCATTTCATAAAATGAGTGGCGCTCTTGTGCATTTTGTGTGTGTGTGTGTGTGTGTGTGTGTGTGTGTGTGTGTGTGTGTGTGTGTGTGTGTGTGTGTGTGTGTGTGTGTGTGTGTGTGTGTGTGTGTGTGTGTGTGTGTGTGTGTGTGTGTGTTATAGCAGGGAGACAGCCACAAGAATGCAAGTTAAAAAAAAAAAAATTTAAACCAGCAAGAGTGTGCAGCAAGCATAACTCTTCGCACCAAGACCTTAATGTGATTGTGGCTCTGTGTCCCTCTGTGGCTCATCTCCTCTGCCTGGGTGGAGCTAATGCAGAGGAAAATGGGATCCCTTCACTGTATCTTCAGCATGAGAATCAATGCACCTATCTATTCTTAGAGATACATGAGGAAACAAAGTCTCTGAGTGAGTCCCCATAAAGTAAGCTGCATTTTTTTTTTTTTTTTTCTGTCTCGGTGGCTTGGTTACCAAAAGAGGAACATTATGACTGACCGAGTTGAACTTGCATGAGCATTTAAGCACAAAACCAGTTTGGGCTGACCCTTTCATCAAAAGTGTGTGTTTGTGGCAGGAAAGCAGCTGTCACAAGGGTATGATTCAGACTGGGTCAGGTTCTGAGGGCAACTCTTGAGCAAAGCCGTTCACTTCTTTAACTGAGTATGATGTTGCAACACGATATCCACCGAGTAGACGTGGTTTTGTTTTTGTTTGCTTTTTTTAAGTTTAGTTTTATTTTGTTGTGTAGTAAAGAAGAATAGCCTAAAAAAAAGTGATAAACAAGTGGTGTAAGACTTTATCCACATGGGTGTGGATTCATTACTTAAAGCCATTTGTGCTTTTAAAAACCATGCAGCCCACACTGTAACAGCAGAACAAGACAGGAATGTTGAAGCCCCCTCTGTTGGGTAATCAGAGGCCACTTGAGCAAGCAGCTTTAAGCCATAAATCAAGATCTGCTCTGAGACCAGTTTCTCCATCAAAAAAGTGCTGACAATCTTCTTTTTGTCTATACTGGGGGCTATTTTTGAAAAAGTTCAGTTTAGCAAGTATCACAGCAGATACTTGACATGGATAGGATAGGATACACAAGGAAAATGTGTACGGTCTGTGGATGCAAACTTCTAAAAGTAACATTACGAGATTACTGCAGTTCAAAATGAATAAGTTACATGACAGCGTTACCTACCGAGCGTTACCTCGTCCTCTTACCAATTCAAAAACACATTTGAATTGAGTTTGTGCAGGCTATGACCCATTCTAGTTCTGCCTCTAAATTGACTTTCTTTAACTCAAATGGGAGAATTGAAAGTGGTAGCATCACAGTGCAGAACCAGCAGCAAGCTTGTTCATTTACAGCAGAGTGAGAGCTTCAGTTAAACTTAAAGCCAACTACTGTGGCTACACAACAGGCCTCACTTCCTGTGTTGTGGCAGTGTGTTTGGTTCACAGACGCTTCTTTAAACTGTGAAGAGAAGCTCTCAGCACCGGACACTGAATCCAAATA
Source organism: Archocentrus centrarchus (assembly GCF_007364275.1). Classification (NCBI taxonomy): domain Eukaryota; kingdom Metazoa; phylum Chordata; class Actinopteri; order Cichliformes; family Cichlidae; genus Archocentrus; species Archocentrus centrarchus. The sequence goes on from NC_044366.1 coordinate 7,584,727, forward strand.
CTTTCATAACGTGAAGTCCATCTTCTTTGCCATCATGCCAGCTGACCTGACAGGAATGGATACATTCCACCAACGCCCCGCTGCACATAAAGGAGCTGAAGACAAACAGGCACACTGCAAATGTGGTCCAAATGTGATGCAGTGGTGCTTACTGGATAAACTGTTGATGCAAACATACATGTTTCCTAACAAGAAAGTAAACATCAGCTCATGGTCTGAAGGAGGCATGAAGCCAGGCTTCCAAGTCTCCAGATTATCTCTCTGTCACTTGCACTTTGGTTTTTCTTTAAATGAAGAATACCCGACATTACACCCCATGAATAAAAGCATGCTTGTGGTTCACAATAGAGCTTCGGCTGCTCCGTGAGGAGGGGGGAAGGGCATTGCATTCCTCCACTGACCTCCTGTTTGCAGCAGATATTAAACAATAACTCCTTCCCTTTATGCGCTCTCACCAGAAACGGGCCCTTATCAAAAAAAGATACGCTGAAGCTCAACTGTCCCCCAGCTTTGCGCTGCATTCACAGCATAGATGCAAAAACTTGAGTAGATGTGCTCCGTCTGCGTTTTTGTCTGGCGAGGTGCACAAGCGATGAAGAGTGGCATTTCAGGGAATCCGGGGAGAACAATGCCATCATTCAATCTGAGTGACTACCTTGGGAGACAAATGCTGACTGGATGCTTGCAATATTTAATCTGGATGACTGTGCGTATCTTCTTTATGTCACTTCTCTATCGAAAGTGCAGCATCAGCCAACTGCATATTCAGCTCTTAAAGGGAATCTCACGTTTGATTAAGCGCAAGGCAATAGTGTGTGGAAGATGTCACTCCCCCCCTCCCTCCCCTCCAGAGTAAGAGCATATAGTGCTGAATTCAGATTCATGCATACAACAGGTAAACCTAAAATGGCTTTAAATAGAGTTAACACGCCTTTGACTTATAGTCATGGATATTGTTTACAGTGGGGGAGTTCAAAGAAGTGTTGCAGCTGGGCTCAGGAAACACATGTTGTTCGTACCAAGGAAAGTGTGACATGGAGGAAGAGACCTTATGCTAGCAACAACTTCCGAACGCTGGCATCAGCAGGAAGAGGTGCACCACTCTCAGCAGGCTGTATTGTTCTAGAAAAACAATGTTTGACTGCTGCTTTATGGCTTGATGACATATTGCAGTACTGGTCCTGCAATTTCAAATACCAGTTATATGCTTTTTTAAATTCTTTAGCCCTAACAGCCAATAGGAGAAGAAGTACAACTTATAACTGAAAGAAATGATAACATATTTTCAGGAGTTTCTGAGATCTTGCTTACTTTTCCTCAGTCCTTTTTTATTCTGTCTCTTTATTAAAGTGAAGTTGAAGCATGCTGCTCTGGCTGCACACAATCTTACTGTCACAAATGGTGACAGTAAGATTGCCCTCTGTTTTTAATTGTCTGTGGTTTAGGAAGAATCCACAGTCTATAAGACAATCTCAGCTCACAGGCTTTTGGGCTGGGAGTCCAGTGAGTTTGCGTCAATTTGCATTTTTTCAGACTTTTTATGTAACTGCATCATGAAAAAACTGATTTGTGTTTGGTCTGCACAACATTAGGTCCAGATGTCAGTTGTGAAACTAACAATGGCAATGTTTTCAAGACATCGACTGTGTTACTACTGACACAGCTCTCCTTAGGCTGTGGTTTAGTTTAATGCATGGGTTCTTAACCTCAGTCAATATTAATATTTTTGAAGGGAAAATAAAGACACTAAGAGTCACCTGATGTTACTGTTTTGATTTGTGTTTCACTGAAATTGAACTTTTACCCCTTTTTTATTGTTATGAACTAATAAAATCTGTAGAGTGCAAAGCTTAAACTTTTTTTTAGCTTCTGCATTGGTGCATGCCACAAAGAAGTTGAGCAACACTTGTTTGTTTTTGGTTTTTATTGGTTTTTAATCTTGCCAGATTATACTTTTGATTTTGTTATGGTTGGCCAAAGAAGATGGCTGTAGCTCAGGCAGTAAAGCAGGTCACCCACTAATTAGAAGGTTGGTGGTTCAATCCTGGACTGCTCCAGTCTGCATGCCAAACCCCAAGTTAAGTTAAGTTAAGGAAAAAACTTGATGGGGAAATTTGCATATTACAGCAGGATGAATAGAAAACACTATATACATAAAATATATATCAATACACAAATACATCAAAACACTCTTTGATGTGTTCACTGGAGTGTGAATGGTCAATACAAAGTGAGTAGAAAAGTGCTCTATAAGAACCAGTCCATTTACCGTACTGAAGTTGCTGCCACATTGTCACCTGTAGATTTCTTTTTCAGGTTAAAATGACTCCAATTGAAGATTTCCAGTCAGTTGCTTTCATGGGATCTGATTGGATACCCTGTGGTGTATACATGCGTGGATGTGTTTAACGTGAACAGTGAGATGTGCAAAAGGGATCCGTGTCTTCCTCAGTGGGTATCTCATCTTGTTGGCATCTTTGGCACATCAGCTCCCTTAACATGGACATATAAAATGTTTGAATTAAAAGTGAATCCTCCACAGCTGATTAATTCAGCTTGGAGGTTGCATTTTTAATTTTATTAATTGGATGATCTTACTTTGCTTTAGGAAGAGGTTATGCAGAAAGTAGCCAGCAAGGAATGGTTTACATGGCACCTTTGTACATGTGATCTGCTTATGAAAAGTGACGATGTCTTTATTTAGAGCATACAGTACATTACTGTATGCACGTGTGCTGGCAAACTCTTTAAATGTTTACTTAGACTTCAAGTGGCTTCTAATGAATTAGTACTGCATGCTACCACTTCCAGCTGAGGAGACACTGCACAGCTGCCTTTCTGTGCTAGATCTATTCTTCTTTGAACCTGTGATTTATTGTTTTGTTTTTTCTGGATCTGTGAGTCTATAGTGAAGATGGATTGAGTTGTTGCACTCCTGGTAAAACCTTGAATTCAACTGTTTTGAAGCTGTTTATTCTAACTAAATGGAGAGATTTTATTTTGTTTGTTTCCTTGTAAATTATCCAGTTTGGACAGATGCAGAAAACCAATTTGGAGGTTATATACAGACTCAAGGACCTCCAATGAAACTGTTGTTGACCATTAAAGTAGCTTTTACAAGGCCAAAATTTAAGGGGCGCACAATACACATTGTCCTTGTTTTTCCACTAAAAAAAAGCAAACGATTAATTCTTCGCTTTTAGAAAGCTTCTCCGGGGACATATTTCTGGGTCTTCTCTGCCTGAGCAGCATGAAGTTATAAGGCGAAGCAAAGATTGCATCAGGAATGCTGGCAGACGATTGCTCTGCTCCAGTCTGCGCAGACAGGGGGTGGGGTGCACAGCACAAACTGGGAGGAGAAAAGGGGGGGATTTGGGAATATTCTTTGTCCTCACCCAGCAGTACGGCACACAACTGGAGACGAACGCAAGCTCCTCGTTGGAAGACAAGAAAAACCTGGATGGCTTGATATGAAGAGCGGGAGGACTTTGATTTAAAAGAGAAAACGAAGGAAAAGACCCCGCGATAGACGACAACTTTAATGAAAAAGGAGGACCTCCAATCATAACTGAAGGTAAAACACCCCCCAAACAAAGCGTGGTGGGGGCGCGGAGACGCAGCAGCATAATTTCTTAGCTTTCGCTAACAAATGGTGCTTTAACTTAAGTTTTATCTCCAACTTTTAGGGCCTGTCCATCGATTGCTGTGTTTTTAAATCGCTTGAAGTCACTGCAGCGTTTTAATAAGATGTGCGTTACAACACAATGTCGGCGAATCCTTTAAAAGCCAAGTTTACGCGCACAGTCTGAAAGGAGGTAGCGCTAATTAAAGAGGAAAAAACGCAATTTTACTGCGCATTTGAGCAAAAAATGCCTCATCAGTAGCACGTGCTGTTACAGCTGTGCTGGCACGCGGGATATTTAGCTCGTTTTAACGGGACTTTAAGTCGCATCTACCGGATTTATTGATGGGAAGGAAGAATAGGAATAGTCTTCCCTTTTTTCGGTGGAATTTGCCCACACCCGCTTATGCGGGACATAAGCTGTATTATCCATAGCGTGTTTTTCTTTTCCCCAGTATTTATCGAAACAATGTTGCCCATGGATTTTCTTTAATAACAGGCGATAATGTTAACGAAGCGCGCGGGGCATCGCGATGCCGACGTGTCCCGTCTTTGGCCACGAGGAGGAATTTTATTCCACGTAAATGGGATTAGCCTCCTTTCATTTCTATATCGGAATTCGTTGAATTTGTAGGTTTTAGTGGCTTTTCGTGTTTTCTCGCCGTAATTACTCATTCTTAGTTCCACTCATAAAACAAGTTTTATGATATGAGTCACTAATGATGTGATGGGCGGATGGTTTTAGATTTTTTTTTCCCTCCAACCCGGTTTTATCATTACACTTAAACGGAAGTCACTCCTCACTCAGGTCTGCTCACTCCATGCTTATTTATCGGGGTCCTCCTCCCCCCCTCTTCAGGCTCAGGGCCTCTTTGCCTAAACGCATGGGGGGTACCGGAGGGTTAACTGCAGCTAGCCTCCCAGATGTGAGAGCCACAAAAACCTCTCTGTTCAGCGGGGCTTAGGGCAGTGGCGAAACTCCCCTGTGTGGAAGCAGCCTGTTCTGTGTCAAGTGCCACACAGACGGGCTCAGACAGGCTCAGGAGATAAGACTGAAATTCATCTGATGTAGTTTAGAAATCAGTGGGGAAACTTAAAGAATTACTGTAAAATAAAACCTTTAACTGTTAATACGGACACCAGCCTCCCCCACTGATATCAGTGAGGCTCAAACGGTCTACTTTTTTTGGACTGGATTAGTTTAACTTTCCACTGGTATTAGGGCAAGTCTGAAATTTAAAGACTGGGACTAAGCGTAAGCCTAAGACTGGTTTCAGCATCAGCACATCTGTTATATTAAATGAAGTTGAAAGCAGGGTAGAAACACTGAAAAGGTTCTTTTACACTCAGATGTGCAAAATTGAGTTCAGTTCCCTTGTTTTGTTATGTGGAACATACCAGCATTGATGAGGGGGAATGATAAGCTTGAAGACATCAGATCTGTTAGTGGTTCTCAGCTGGAGACTGTTCTGGATCCCTCATCCCTAATTGAACTGGTGAGGTGCACTGTCCTCCATTTCTGTTAGGCAAATTTTTTGTTATGTGAAAGTTCATAAATGGTTGGGTGACGGCCTACTCAGCAGAAACAGTAGTACAGTGTTGCCAGGAAGGAACCATGAAGGTAAAAAAATAAGGACATGAACAATGAGCCAATCCACATACATTCTTTAATTCTAGTGCTTAATTATCAAGAGCACAAAATAAAATGGCTAAGCATTACATAGTTCAGCTTTACAGTTTGACTGATTTAGGCCTCTTTCTGCCACTTCCTTAAGGCTTGCTTGTGAGGCAGCTCTAAGACCTGAACACAGATGTCAATTCTCAGAGCAGCTTGGTGCATTTTCTAACCGTTAACCTACATTTCAGGCAGCTGAGCACGCCCCTGACTACTGCTCCTTTTGGATTTGCACTAACAGAGCTGTAGTATAGCTCAGTTTAGATGGTTATGGGAGTTTAAAAAAAAAAAAAATAGCATGAATACTAAATAGCCGTTCTCTTTGTGGGAACCTAACAGCTAACATACCACTCTGGTGTGTAGGTGCATTTCTTTGCATGTATGGATGAGTTGTCTGCATAGGCACATGGCAACAGCAGAAACCGCAGATGGAAGATATTGAGTGGTGGTCCGTGTGAGGAGTAAAAACACAGGCAGAAAATGTTAGTTTCTTTGCTGGTTTAATAGTTTATTTCTTACAATTAATTTAAAAAAAAAAAAGATGGAAAAAAAATCAATACAAGCTGAAGCTGATCATTTATTAGATTATTTCCCAGTCACTCCTGCACAGTGGAAAATAGTCCATCCTGGGGCAACTTTTTCCAAACTCTGCGTTCAAAATGAAAGCTACATTAACACCTGGGAGTTGCCCAGTACAACAAAAGACTTATTAAGCTCTGCTGGAGCACTGAGAGGAGTAATGTATCATCTTTAAAGGCTTTTCAGTGGTAGGTGGTTTTGGGAGCATCGAGGGGCGCTTTTCCCTTATTTGGTCCAGTTGAATGAAACTTTTCATGCATGCAGTCTTTTAGCAGTGCAGTATATTAACAACTTAAGTTTGTTGCAGATGTGCACATGTATTTTTGTGGTTATTTACTGAACATGTTTTAGGTTGAAATGTAATTATTGCTACTAGGGCTGCAACGATTTGTCAACATAATTGATGATGGCGACTACAAAAATTAGTCGACATGGAATTGTAATGTCGAAGCGTCATATTCTAAAACGCTGACGAGATTTTGTAACTGCAGTACACTACAGGAATATAAGGGGGCAGTAAAAATGGCATGGTTGATTCTGGTGAAGGAGTCACTCTCATGACTCAGCTAGTGACGACTCTCTCTGGCCAATCAGTGGCATGCTGTTCTTCCGCGTCACATTTTCGGATCACTTCGAACCCCGGCTGAGTGAGTACTAAAAAAAGGTACCAGGTACTAATGGAAACGCCTTCAAACCGCCCAGAGTCGAGCCGCGCTGAGTAGGTACTAATGGAATCGTGGCTTTAGTGCATCATAGATACCCTGTTAATGTTTGTACAGGAACGTTTGTTAGTTTACCTGTCGGAAACAAGCTCTCATGATGTTTGCTAAGCGGCACCATTTCAGTTATGTTAGCTAACGAGTGAAGGACAATAGGAGCAGCTACGCTGGCTCCTATTTGTTTTTCGCACATTAATATCAGCATTAATTCTGAATAGTAAATTTCTTCAGGAACTGAATCATCTGTAAACTTTTCAGGTGTTTTGGGCAGGAAAAATCTTTATTTAATTTGAAGCCTTAGTTGAACTTTGGGACAGAGGCCATTTTTATTTACTTATGTGCACATTATATTGTCATTTAAAAATAAAAATTGCATTCACTTTAATATGCATTGTTTATTTGATATTTACTGTGATGGTCACATTGTTAAAAATACATTTGATTAGTTTCAAACTTGTATTTTTATGGGTCATTAATTTAATTGTGAGAAGAGACAACAAGGTGATATTCACAGGTGGGCAGGCTTTAATAGGTGAGGTAAGATTGAAATAATCGTTGACTAATCGAGTAATTGATAAAATAATTGACAGTTTAGTCGACTACCAAAATGATCTTTAGTTGCAGCCCTAATTGTTACACACTGGATGGATAGAATGTAGTTCTCTATGGAAGTATCGTAATCCAAGCTCTGAAAGGTAGGACAATACATCTTTCAAATGTGCTGCCATCCTCAGACAGGCTGAATAATGTGAGGCTTTCATGTCCAGCACTACTTTTCAGTGTGTACCATAGACTGCATATAAAAAATGAACGTGGCCACTGTGACATCACTCAGTTGTTAGTAAAGTCTCATAAAGCCTTAAGTTAATCAGGTTCTTCACACATACATCGTGAGCAAGGGGCTGACCTGATAAACTGAGGGATATGCATCCTCCCGGGCTAGCAGCTTATTAGCCAAGAGTAGTTTCCCCATAGATTTCCATACAGCCACCCTCAGGAATTATCCTCTTTTGGCCATTGGAAAGAATGCAGACTTGAAGTACTTCCACGTTGGCTTCACAGGCATAATTTTTATTTGTTACCATAAAGTGTATCATGTTCAAACCATTAAATACCCAGTAGGGATGGAAATTCAGAATCTTTATCAAATTATCCAGGTTATCCATCAAGCTCATTAGTTCCTTTTATCAGTGCAGGAATGTTTCCCTGCTAGCTATACATTCAAAGACAATCACATCCATTTCATGGTGGTGGAGCTTTTTCACATGAGTCATGCACAAACCTTTTTCCTGGTGTTACTACCCTGAGCTGAGACTTGGATGTAAATCAGTTGCACTGATGCTGGAAATCAAGAACACTTATAAGCAGAATAGATCATGGGATTAGTAGCAGTAAAGTCTTATCCATTCCTTTCTGCTGATGTTGTGTTAGGGTGGTAGGTGTTCTAGGTAAAATATGGAAGACATTGGAGAATACGTTTTTGATTTTTACTGCAGTAGATGATTTGTCTGAAACTACAAATGGAGGGTAACCACTGTACATCCTGTACAACCACATTGTACATCCTTTATAATGACAATAAAGCCATTCTTTTCTATTCTATGCTGATGCTCAGAGAGCAGCAGTAATATGTACAGTCCTGTGCTCAAGTCTTGAGCAACCCCTAATTTTGCTTCCAAGGAGACAGCTTTCTCTAATTTTTAGCCCAGTCATTGTATGTGACCATTTTCAGATGAATATTTCTTTATATAAGTCATGTAACACTCATCTATGAATCATGCAATCAAGAAAAGGGCATTTAACTCAAAGGATGACAGTGTTATCAGATAACTTGGCACTTTGTTACTAGCAGCATGTTGCAAAAACACATTTGTTCCCAGTTCTTTAGTTTGAATCTATGAAAAATGCAAAAGAAAACAGTTTGACAGACATAAAATGGGATTTTCGCACCAACAAGGTGATTCCTAAGGAGCTGTTAGCTGAGAACTTGGCATATCTTGGCATGGGTTACAGTGTTCTTCAAACATTTGAGAATACTGGACAAGTGGAGGACAAAATACAGTACCAGGCAAAATTTTAGACACACTAACCCATTGGTACTTTAAGTCCCAGGTCTAAAATACTACCTACAGCAGATGAATAGTATTCACAAGTCATGTGCTTAAGAAATAGGAAAAAAATCCAGTAAAGACCTGACACAGGCCCCAAAAGATGCATCTGGCCCTTCAGTTGATCCATCTACTGTTCACTAATGCCTCCTCAGAAACAGTCTCAGTGGGAGGGTAGCTGGCAAGAAGCCATTTCTAATGAAGAGAAACCAGGAGAAAAGGCTGCGGTGTGCCAGATTACACAAGAACTGGGCTGAAAATAAGTGGAAACGGCGTGATGAGTCAAAATTAGAAATTTTATTAACAAAAGTACTATATAAACTTCATTATGCTTTAGGGCTACATTTCAGCCAGTGGTGTTGAGGATCTTGTCAAAATTAACAGAATTAATTTTGCAGAAAAGTATTGTTCCATTTTGATCCTGAATGGCAACAGCTTCTTTTTTCAGCATGCATGAAAAAAATTTCACAGTGGAACACAATCATGAAGGGTGACTCAAGACTTCTGCATAATGATGTATCTTGTGATTCAGCTAGTTGAATTAAAGGCATTATAGTCTTTATGATCACTGCAAAATATTGACAGAGTGGATGTTTATCTAAAAGTTATTCCCAGAGGAAAACGTAGCATGAAAGTTCGAACAAGCTTATTTACTTGGCGAAAGTGTAGGAGTGTGGTTTAGTGCTGGATAATTACACAGCAAAAGTTCCACATGAGGTTTGTCACAGATGGTGTGAAACCGCACAAGCGCTTCATTACTACTTTATTGTTGTTAGTTTATTAAACTTCAACTAAGAGCAACCACACGTGCGTAAATTCTTAAACTTGTAAAGATGACTGTCAATGTCACTTTTCAGTCAGTGAAAGATGAAGAAACAGCTTTGAGGGTCGTGGCATATCAATATTGTAATGTGGAAGTGTTGCAATCAAAGATACGGCCATTAGTTTAAAGCTTATGAAATATGTAACTGAATTTTTGTCATACTTCCTCATGTTTCCTCATAAATTTACCTGGTATGCCTTTTGTGTGTGATCTCAGGGCCTGTACTTGGTTTCCTGTGATAGACATCATGTCTACTGGTTAGGACATCACGCCACAGTGTGCCTGTGGTTGCAGGATTTTGATAGCATCTATTCAGACTATCACAGATTCTTGCCTGAGCATGCCTGTAGATTTCAGCAAATGGTTGTGAGAATGGCATAATAGCCACACCTGGTGGTGCATTAACAGCAATAACATCATGAGCAATTGCAGTACATCAACCCTTTAACCCTGAGCATAAGGCCGCAGACATGTTTGCGCAAGCGCACTTTGCATTACTGTAATTGTGCGACTGTTTGTCCTTTTTGGAAAAATTAAAATGATTTCTGAAAGCTGAGCAATTGCACTTCACTGCCAACATGTGGTTATGATGGTAATTTCACTAACACTGTTTCAGGAAGCTCGCAAATCCGCTCCTTGTTCTTCCCAAAATGTGGTGTAGAGAGCAGTAGAAACATGGGAAAATGCAGATACATAGCAACATTGCACTCACTTTTAAAGTGTTAAGTACATTTAAGATATTGGCATTAATTTGATTATATTTTTGCATTTTTTGTAAGGGTTTTAGTGACCCTTACACTTTCACATGCTTCCTGTTGCTGGGTGTCCAGCTGCCTTGGAAAGACATTTAGAAATTTATTTATTTTTTCCTTCTTTTTACCCCCCACCCCCACCCCACAGGTATAATTGATTTCCTCTTCCAAAGGCAAAATGAGCTGGAGCTTCCTCACACGTCTTTTGGATGAGATTTCCAATCACTCAACCTTTGTGGGCAAAATCTGGCTCACCCTCCTCATCGTCTTTCGGATTGTGCTGACGGCTGTTGGAGGCGAGTCAATCTACTACGATGAACAGAGTAAATTTGTGTGTAACACGAACCAACCTGGTTGTGAGAATGTGTGCTATGACGCATTTGCGCCATTGTCACACATTCGCTTCTGGGTGTTTCAGGTGATTATGATCACCACTCCCACCGTCATGTACCTTGGGTTTGCGATGCACAAGATTGCTCGTATGGATGACGATGACTACAGGCCCCGGGGAAGGAAGAGGATGCCTATAGTGAGCCGTGGTGCCAACAGGGACTACGAGGAAGCAGAGGATAATGGAGAAGAAGATCCCATGATAATTGAAGAAATTGAGCCAGAAAAGGAAAAGGAGGTCACAGAAAAGCCCAAGAAAAAGCATGATGGGCGCCGTCGCATCAAGAGAGATGGCCTGATGAAGGTCTACGTGTTTCAGCTGTTATCACGTGCCATCTTTGAGACTGCCTTCCTGTTTGGACAGTACATCCTTTATGGCCTGGAAGTGGCACCGTCATATGTATGCACACGCTCCCCTTGCCCACATACAGTGGATTGCTTTGTGTCACGTCCAACAGAGAAAACAATCTTCCTGCTTATAATGTATGCTGTCAGCGCCTTGTGTCTCCTCTTTACCGTGTTGGAGATCCTGCACCTTGGCATAAGTGGTATCCGTGACTGCTTTTGCACACCACGACCTCGGCCCCCGACACCACGACACTCTGCTCTGGCTAGCCAGAGGTCTTCCATCTGCCGACAACCCTCTGCACCTCCAGGCTACCACACAGCTTTGAAGAAGGATCCATCAGGGAAACTGGGATTCCGAGATAACCTGGGAGACTCCGGTCGCGAGTCTTTTGGGGACGAGGCGTCATCGCGGGAGCTGGAGAGACTGCGCAGGCACCTAAAACTGGCTCAGCAGCATCTGGATATGGCCTACCAGAATGAAGAGAGTAGTCCGTCACGCAGCAGCAGCCCAGAGTCTAACGGCACTGCAGTGGAGCAGAACAGACTAAACTTTGCCCAGGAAAAGCAGAGCAGTACCTGTGACAAAGGTGAGGCTTCCATCTTGGCCTCGTGATAACCATGCTATTGGCATTGTCTAATTTTTTTGGCTGTTATTGAAACCAATTGCTTAACTCACCCTGATCTGTCTGCAGGTCTTCGTGCATAGATTCTCATCAGCTGATCAGTTCACACAAGGAGCAGTGAGAGGACACAAGCGATGTGAACAAAGGAGTCTGTATGCATGAGTGGGACATTGTGAAATTGCTTGAGGTGGATGAAGTCAGCCCAAGCCTTCCAGTGTTATGGCCGACTGCGGTCGAGCATAGATTCAAATTGAGAGAACGGTTGTCTCAACCCAGCAATACTTGAGACACAAGCCGGTCTGAAGATCCAAAGTGCTTAAAAACTGCCATAGTGCAACAAGAACAGTCAACATTACCGTGTACTTCTCCCTCAGGGCAGCTATATATATATTTTAATTACAAGACTTAGATGTATTAGTCTGATTTTTTTTTTTTTTTTTTCTTTTTTTCTTTTTTTTTCCCTCCAGTGGATGTTCAGTGATTGCATCTCAAGTTTGCCTTAGACTTAAACTGGAAAACTTCCTGGGATTTTTGTAAGGCCAAGCCAGATGTACAAAAAAAAAAGAAAAAAAAAAAGATGAAACTGTAAGAATTTTGTACGTTGTGTGGAAGTGAGAGTGCTGTTACTTTCGAACAAAGGGTTAATGGACATGGCGCCACTCATAAAGGAAAGGAACTGGAGTTATTGTCATGCTGATGAAGACTGAGGTCTTAAATTTCATACAAAGGTTTCCTTCAGGTGTGTCAAATGAGTAATTATTTCTGATGCCTGAGTGGTAACTGGAACACACTTGGGGTGCCTTTGTCCAAAGGAATAAACAAACCTGGGTAATGCTTGAAAACCATGTAACTCTTGTTATTGTCTTGTATTGTTTAAAACATTTAATACTGTATTTTTGTATTGGTTTTAAGTGTTGTATTGACTCTTGTCACTGTGGCCAACACTTTATTTTCTCCTCTCTCTCGTTCCTCCAGTTTATCGAAGAATATTTGCTACTGTCTTAGCTCTCTGATGCCAGATTCTGATGGACTGGTTCATTCTGAGAAATGTTTGGTACAGTTTGAGTTAAAATTACAACCATTTTCTTTTTAATATTTAAATACTATTGTTATTTTGGTAGGTACACATCTTCTATGACCATAAAATGTTTACTTTTTTTTCCGTACTGACTCAAATGTAACTTTTTTTTGGTTCAGTGGGGATAAAACTATCTGATGTTTTATAACTGAAAGTGCTGATTGCTGGATGAGTGCTTTGACTGTTCCAGGATCTGTAATCAAATCAATGTGAATTTAATGCCTTGAATGTGCTTTGATAAGATGCCATCTTTTTATATTCTGAATAATGCCCACAGTGCCAGCTCATATTTTCATCTCAAGTTATTTTTGACCAATGCTTTTTCTACTTTTTTAATACTTTTTGTATTGATAGAACTTTGTGGTTAGTTTTAAAATAAAACTTTACAGCAAATTCCAATTTTCGGCCCAAATTTGCTTTTATTCTCTTCTCATTTGCAAATTTTTTGATAAAGCATTGTCTAATAATGCAAACAGAAATACTGAAAACTGTCAATCTTAAGTTGTCTTTTCAGATTTACTTGGCAGGCTGTACCATTTCGCCCCCCTACAATCTTGGTGATATTTAGAAAGTGGCTAAAAAATATATATATATATATTAGGGGTGGGACTCGATTAAAAAAATTAATCGAATTAATTACAAGCTTTGTAATTAATTAATCGAAATTAATCGCATTTTAATCGCATTTCAATATTTAACATGATAAATATTAATTTAAGTTTGGTTGATGAATAAATCAATATACATAAGCTTAAACTTCAAAATCTTGTTTATTTTCCCACCAGTCTGCTACACAGACCAACGAGAGGTGGAAGTGCTCCTGTGATAAGCAAACACCTGAAATTAAAGTTAAGCATCATAACTGGATAGTTTTATTCAACATTAATGTCTCACTTAATATAGTTGGAAATTAATCATTAGCTCAGCTGTATTCCTTGATGTTGAAATGTGTCATGCTTGTTTTAACAGCTTATTTTGAATTAAAGACTTAAAATTAAACCACAAAAAGGAGAAAAAGTTCGTTCTCCGTTTAACCAGCTGTTTTTACACAGCTGTGCTTCGCACTCACGGTTGCTAGGCGACATGAGCTACACAGAGGTGACGGCAGCTGATATGAAGGCTACCTGCTCACTTCCGGCCTTTGTGGTGTTCGTGGGCTGCGAAAGACGTGGGCCGGGTCCTTCGCAGGATGCGGCCCCTAATTTGGACATTGTGCGTCGATATAATCTGTATGCCGGGAACTCGCGCACTGAGAAACGTTCCACGGTGCAAAGTGCGATTAAAATGCGTTAAAATTTTTAACGCGTTAATTTCCCCGTAATTAATTAATCGAAATTAACGCGTTAAAGTCCCACCCCAAATATATATATATATATCTGTGTGTGTGTGTGTTAGAAAAATTTTAAAGACCACAGGTGCAAGTCAGTTTCCATCAATGATCTGTGCAATTTGGATGATGTCCTTATCCTGAAAACATTAGTCCCTTGAAGTGGACATCAGGTCTTGCTTGATGACAGAATGTAATATTTTGGAAATTTTTCATGTGGAGTTCTGGTAAAAATATATTGCATGAAACAAGGAGGAAATGCACTCAAATGTTGTTTTAACATTTCTCACAGTTGAGCCTTTTGATTGGAAAAAGGAAGGGGAAAGTTCAGAGGAGGATATCCCAGCTTTTGGGGAACCTGAGCTAGGGCAAAATGACAACACCTGAAGTCAGTTATGGATTATTGTGTAAGCTTGGTGTAGCATGCCCCCCGAACAAGGATGAGACTTTACTGATGGTTTGTGGCGTTTTTATTGAGCTACGACCTTTCACCATAGCCGTGTCAAACAACAACCAACCAACCAACCAACGTAAGAGCTGAAAACACAAAGTGCAGTCTTACATTTATGCATACAAATAGAGAACAAGCAAAAAATGTTCCCATATTTTAACTTATAAATTAGTTCACCTTTTGCCTCTTCGGAGGGGCTGCAAGTGAGAAGATGACTGAGATAAACCGTGTCTCTGTGTCCGTTGCATTGAAGCGTAAACAAGCTACAGTCACATTCAGCTCACTGCGCTAAACAGGAAGTGCACTTCAAAATAAAAGCTTATACACGGAAGCCTGCAAATTTACAACATTTTCAAGTGGAAAAACTACAATCACTTTGCTGCAATAAAACATGCTTGTGGTTACTTACACTCCCACCAAAATTATGAATGTTTGTTGGTTTACATCCGAACAACAACGAATAATTTTCAACAAGAGATAACCATTTCTACTTATTAACTTATGAACACTCTAATATCAAGATTAGCTTTTGTACTGGACGCTCTACAATAGAAAGCTTATTAGAACGTTGCCCTTTGTTATTCAGTCTCTTGTCTCCAAAGAAGATTTTTACTCTTCTCACGAGTCCATCCTTGCCACTAAAGGTCTCTAAGACTCTGGCAAGTCTCCATTCACGTCTGGGTGACAGTTCATCAATGTCCAACACAACATCACCTACTTTCAGGTTTCTTTTTGGTGAGTGCCAGCGCTGCCTGGCGATAATGTTGTGTAGATACTCGCGCCTCCACCTGCACCAGAACTGCTCTGCCAGAAACTGCACACGACGCCATCTCTTTGCTCCGTAGAGGTCCTCCTTTGGGAAAGCACCAGGTGGGGGTAGTGCTGCGCTGGATTTCATGTGGAGCAGATGGTTAGGGGTAAGGGGTTCTAAGCTGTCAGGATCGTTAAGGTTATCAACTGTCAGTGGGCGGCTATTGACTATGGCCATAGCTTCATAGAATAAAGTCCTTAATGAAGCATCATTAAGTCTACCATGGGCGAGTGACAGAGTTGTATTCAGTACACTTCTGACAGTCTTTATCTGGCGTTCCCACACTCCGCCTGCATGACTGGAGTGAGGTGCATTCATCACAAAGTCGCACTGTTTTTGGGACAAATAAGTGCTCAGTTTTTGGGTGTCTAGTCCATTTAGGGCTGCTTTAAGCTCATTTTGTGCGCCAACAAAGTTTGTTCCCTGATCACACTGGATTTGACGGACTGAACCCCTAATAGCAATGAAACACCTTAATGCGTTTATGAATGTGTCAGTGGATAGGTCGTCTAATAACTCAATGTGAATGGCACGGGAGCAAAAGCAAGTAAATATTAGTCCATACCGTTTATGTTGTTTTCTTCCTTCTATGGTAACAAACGGGCCAAAACAGTCCATACCGCAGTATGTGAAGGGAGGAGATGGCTCTAAGCGTTCAGCAGGTAAGTCACTCATTCTTTGGCCCTCTGGAGCCCTGCGGAGTCTGCGACAGATGATACACTGACGGATGAAAGATGCAACTGTTCTGCTCATACCTGGGATCCAGTAACCAGTAGATCTGATTTCGTTTATGGTGAAGCCTTTTCCTTGGTGCTTTACTTTCTCATGACAGTGAGATATTATGAGTTTGGTCACATGATGCTCTTTTGGGATAACAATAGGATGTTTGAAAGAGTCTTTGGTGGATGAAAGTCTCCCTCCCACCTTGAGTAGACCATCCTTGTCCACAAAAACATCTAGGTGGAACAGTTTGTTGTGATGTGGGAGCTGACTGCCTTTGCTTAACAGCTTTATCTCCTTTCCATATGTTTGTTTTTGGACATCCTGGAGAATGACATGTGCCGCTCTTTCTTGTTCATTCACTGTTGTAGGTGCATTTGATTTGACCTTTCTGACCCTTCTTGAGAGACGTGCTACAGCTTTGACTGCTTTAGACCATGACGAGAACTTTGACAGACGTTCTGCAAGGCTGAATGTCTCTGTAACTTTAGTTAACATTGTCTGTGTCTTTCGGACCTCTGGATCTCCAATGGACAGATCTAGCTCTATACTTGGTATTGTGGGCAGGTCCCTCTCCCAGAGAAAGGAAGGACCAGTGAACCAGTCAGATGAGAGAAGTTCAGTGACAGTTTTACCCCTAGATGCACTATCGGCTGGGTTCTCTGCTGATGGCACATAAAACCATTGCTGAGGGCTTGTGCATTGCCGAATCTTTTGGACTCTATTTGCCACAAAGGTGTGGAAACGACGTGCATCATTGTTTATATAGCCCAAAACTACCTTTGAATCAGTCCAAAAATACTCTTTGACTTGAGCATAACAGAGTTCCTCTCTTAGCATGTTACTGACTGCCGTTGATACTACAGCTGCTGTGAGCTCAAGTCTGGGTGTTGTGGTCAGCTTGGTAGGAGAAACACGGGCTTTAGCTATCACTAGTGAGCAGTGGATCTCCTCTTTCTCATTTATGGCTCTCAAATAGGTGCATTGTCCATAACCACTTGTACTCGCATCTGAAAAGTGGTGCAACTCTATTCCTTTAATGTCTCTAAAACTAGCTGGGAGGTAACAGCGAGTTATGTTTACTTTGTCTAGATTGGCAAAGTTACGTTGCCAGCTCTCCCACCTTGGCCTCAGTGCTTCTGGCAGGGGGTCGTCCCAGTTGATACCTTGGTGGCACATTTCCTGCAGGATCTGTTTTCCGATTAGCACGTATGGCGCCAGGAAGCCAAGGGGATCGTAGATGGATGCGACAGTTGATAGGATGCCTCGGCGTGTTGGTGGCTGATCCTTTAAAGTGTTGTCAAACTTGAAACAGTCCTTCACGATACTCCATTGAATGCCTAAGGCCCTTTCTTGTGGCATGTCTTTGAATGTTAAGTCTTTTGTTTTAGTCTCTATTGCACATTCTGATGATGGGATGCTTTGTAGGACAGCAGGGTTGTTTGAAATAAATTTGTGTAGACAGAGCCCTCCTTGTGCACATATTTCTGTAGCCTCTTGTGCAAGCTGTATTGCCCTTTCAACTGTGTTTGTGCTTGTCACTCCATCGTCTACATAAAAGTCTTTCTCCATAAACTCAGATCCCACAGGGTGTGTGTGACAATGTTCTTTTGCTAAGTACTTTAGTCCATAATTTGCACAGCCTGGGGATGATGCTGCACCAAAAAGATGTACCTTCATTCTGTAAACCTGTGGCTGTGTCTCTGTGTTGCCATTTTTCCACCACAGAAAACGCAGGTAGTCTCTGTCACACTGCTGGACATGAAACTGATGGAACATCTTTTCTATATCGCACATGAGAGCAATAGGATGTTGTCTAAACCGTAGGAGGATGCCTGTTAGATTATTGATTAGGTCTGGCCCTTGAAGAAGATGATCATTTAGACTTGTACCATTGTGTTTGGCTGAACAATCGAATACAACACGCAGTTTAGTGGGCTTTTTGGGATGATAAATCCCGTGATGGGGTATGTACCATTGTTCACCTTGTTTTCCTTCGTTGTGTACTTCTTCGACGTCACCCCTTTCAATAATGTCTTTCATGTAGGTTATGTAGTCTCTTTTGTATTTCTCGTCTTTATTGAACTTTCTCTTTAAGTGTTCAAGTCTGATTTCAGCAAGCCTTCTGTTGTCAGGTAAGTGTGGCCTTTGTTTGAATGGTAGAGGCATCTCACAGTGTCCTTGTTCATTTTTCCTTATTCCTTCCTTGAGCTTGTCCAAAAAGATGAGATCCTCTTGCGAGACAGTTTTGTCGCTTGCTTTTGTGTCCTTAAAATCTGACTCTAGCACATTAATCACATCCATGGGAGTTACAGGGGGTAGTTCCTTCACTGTGACTCTATGACACAAACTTGACTTGGTTTCACTGAGCTCAAATGTGGAGCCTCCAACAATGCTCCACCCTAGGTCCGTGAGGATTGCATAGGGCTCATTGCCTTCTCCTAGTAGAACTTGTCTTGGGGCTAGAGATCTGGGACAGTTAAATCCGATAAGGAGTCCAACATCACAACTTAAAAGAGGTGGTATCTTATCAGAGATTTCTGTCAGGTGGGGCCATTGTTTTGCTGTGTCACTGGTGGGTATATTGTCATAGTTAATTGGTATAAAGTCCTTGGTGTATGAGGGGGGAAGATCGATGCGAATGTCTGAGTCATAACCTCTCACACACAATCCAGATACTCTGTGACTCTTAACAATAGAATAGACACCCAGCATAGTAGATAGCTTTAACTTTACAGGGTGAGTGTCTGCTTGTAGCTGGTTGCTTACTTCTTCACTGACAAATGTGCTGTCACTTTGTGTGTCTAAAAGTGCGTACACTAATTGCTCGTTAGTAGGGCTCTGAACCGTGGACACCCATACAGGAACGATCATGGATGTGCCATTTGACTGACCCACCTTAGTAACATTGAGAGCTGTGACTGCCGTAGTTTCTTGTGGAGTGCTAGGAGCTGCGTTGACAGGGCTTGGAAACCTTTCATTGGCATTGTGATTGTCATTGTGCAGACAAGTGGGATGCCTTCCCTTGCAAATGTCACATGTGTGTCTGTGGCGACAATCTTTGGCATTATGACCCACCTTTAAACATCCATAGCACAACTTGTTGTCCTTAACATATGTGCGCTTCTCCTCTAAGGGCCTTTCTGAGAAGTTTGGACACTTGAACAGCTGGTGGTTTTCATCTTTGCAAAACATGCAGGGCACCTTTAATTTAGTGTTGGTTGTCCTTCCCTTACTGTTTTGTACCATAGTTTGCGTCGTGAAGACATGAGTGGATCTGTTTGGTTTAAAGTCCTTTGTGGTCCTCTTCTCGTAGGATGAACTGCATGAATGAAGAGCATATGAAGAAGTGACAGGGTTGCACGCGATTTCTGCCTCAACTGCCACAAATTGTGCAAAGTCCTTGAACAAAGGAAAATCTTTGCCGTCCATAAGTGCAACTGTGACCTGACGATTCCAACGGGCTGCCAGCCAATCTGGAACTTTCTGCAACAACTTTTGGTTCTCCTCACAGTCACTTAGAATCTCTAGACCTTTCACATGGGGCATGGCTTGGAGACATGCATTTAGAAAGTCTGAAAATGTCCTTAGTCCTTCCGCATCCTTTGAACTTATTTTAGGCCATTTTGACAATTTGTCTCTAAAAGCTCGTTGGACAACAAAGGGCTGACCATAACGTTGGTCAAGCTTTTGCCATGCATCCTTGTAAGCCTCTTCATCACTGCGATAAAATATGCCCTCTAGACATTTTTGTGCCGAGCCTGTGACATACCTTTTTAGCAAGTGGAGTTTATCAGCAGGTGAGATTCCTTTGCAGTCCACAAGTGAAGTGAACGATGCCTTCCATTCTATGTAGGTAATTGGATCTCCACTGAAAACTGTGGGCATTGGCATTGGGATTCTGTTTATGGCTATACTGTTTTGAATTGCTTGGGCTAACTGGGAAATGTCTGTAGGGGGTGTTTGAGTGAAGACTTGATGGTTCGGATCGTTTGCAGTGGGGATTGACACATTGTTTTGTGGCATTGATGAGCGAGGTAAGCCACTAGAGGGTGCTGGTGCTTCGTAAAAGGATTGATGGTCAACAGCGAAAAGCATATTATCATTTTGCATTTGCTGATTGTCCATATCCACGTTCATTTCTCTGTCATAGGTCTCAAGTTTCGCACGAGCAGCTTGCATTTCCTTTTCTGCCTTCAAACGCTCAAGCTCTGATTTTTGTACCTCCAATTCCTTTCTGTGTTGCTCCTCTATCTCTCTTATTTTTTCCTTTTGTCTAATTTCCTCTTGCACAATTTTATATTCCGCTTCCTTTGCAGCTAACTCTGCAGCTGCATCAATCCTTTTAGCTGCGATGCTTGAAGTATCAGACTGTTTGCCAACACTTAACTGAGAGGCAGTACCGTAGATAGAGCGGGCGTATTGGTGTGTCAGGAGCTGATGAAGACGTTGCCTTTCTGTAGCCGAATCAAAGTCATCTATTGCTACTATACGTTCATTAAGTATTTTCATAATGTCCTTATTTACTGCTTCACAAGAGTCCATTCTGCGTCTAGTGTCAGGAGATGGCGTACTACGCTCCCTTATTTCACTGTACACTTTCATCATGTC
This sequence comes from Archocentrus centrarchus, assembly GCF_007364275.1. Lineage (NCBI taxonomy): Eukaryota > Metazoa > Chordata > Actinopteri > Cichliformes > Cichlidae > Archocentrus > Archocentrus centrarchus. The sequence goes on from NC_044366.1 coordinate 7,605,364, forward strand.
CTGCAATTTCTTTTCAATATCATCTGCCATAGCACATAACGCTTGCTCGGATAAATCAGTTTTGAGGCTCTCCCTGGATGTTCTGATTAGTACTTTCCATTGATCATAGAGGCTTTGTAGTTTTCTGTCCTTTTTAATCAGTTCGTCTTTATTATATGCTAGCATTTTCTCCGTTAGCACGCTAGGCCGCTCTGAATGCCTGGGCAGTGTTAACTGAGCCGCCGTTTTGTTAAGCTCAGCTAATTGTCTCTCTTTGTGTTCAATGTTGTCCTTTAATTCTTGCCGTGACATACTCTCTGTATCTCCTTTGCATAATAAACTTCTCGATTCATTTATTTCTGTTTGTAGCTTATGTGTGTGCTCTTCGATGCCGTCCATTTTCCTTGTTATTGTAGCTCACCTTCTCCTTTAGCCTTAGCTTGTTAGCCTTTAACCGTAGCTGCTCCAGCTCGCTGCCTGTGCCGTTGCCGTTGTCCTTAGCCTTCATGGGCAGCTCGATGTAGCACGCTGAGGTGAAGCTCTTACTGTAGCATGCCCCCCGAACAAGGATGAGACTTTACTGATGGTTTGTGGCGTTTTTATTGAGCTACGACCTTTCACCATAGCCGTGTCAAACAACAACCAACCAACCAACCAACCAACCAACGTAAGAGCTGAAAACACAAAGTGCAGTCTTACATTTATGCATACAAATAGAGAACAAGCAAAAAATGTTCCCATATTTTAACTTATAAATTAGTTCACCTTTTGCCTCTTCGGAGGGGCTGCAAGTGAGAAGATGACTGAGATAAACCGTGTCTCTGTGTCCGTTGCATTGAAGCGTAAACAAGCTACAGTCACATTCAGCTCACTGCGCTAAACAGGAAGTGCACTTCAAAATAAAAGCTTATACACGGAAGCCTGCAAATTTACAACATTTTCAAGTGGAAAAACTACAATCACTTTGCTGCAATAAAACATGCTTGTGGTTACTTACACTTGGGTTCTGAAGTTGCAGGAAAAGAAACATGAGCTCAACTGCAAAGGCCTTCCATGGTCTCAGCAGACTGGTGCATGCTTGAGGCACTCTACTTAAGAGTGGTCTCACCTCACTCGTATATCCCTTCTACATATTGTAATGCTAAAAAGACAGTATTAAATAATGCTTCTTAAAAATGAAATCTTATTTATTATAAACTGACACTAAATAGCAAATAAATATTTTACTGAATTAGCCCCAGAACATACAGACACATTTTTACATGGTACACTTGGCTCATGAGATAAAATAAATTGAATGGAGCACAGATCACTTTTAAAGTATTTCTAATCACAGGCTTGACCTTTTTTTTTTTGTTATTCTTTATTTTTATTGTGAAAAAGGAAAAAGAACCAGAAAAACAAAAGATGGAATAATAAATCCATTTGCAAGCTTTTCATTTTTACAAGTTATATATAATCTCTGGAATGTTTGGGACAGAGAGAAAAAAAAACATATATATATATATATATATATATATATATATATATATATATATATATATATATATATATATATATATATATATATATATATATATATATATATATATATATATATATATATAATTAAAGGAAGAAAAAAAATTGCATTATACAAATATGCTAATCAATCTGATCAGAAAATCACAATTCCCCATAAATAAATGATGGAACTGTCAAGGTATTTTGTTATTGAGAACAATAGTTATAATTTTGTGAACCTCTGCCTGAAATGGTTTTATTTTTGAACATCCCCAAAATATATGGCAATGGTCAGCTTCCCGAGAACCACACCGCCTCCAACACTCAACACTCAACTCTGCAGGATCAAAATGTGCTTTTTGCTTTGGTGTTATAAAAAAACGAACAAGACATTTCCAATTAAACTCCCACCACATATGAGAATTTGTGCATTTCCATTGAGACTTACATAAATTTAACCATTTGTCTGTAGATATAGTTACATTACATTCCCTTTCCCATCTTGCTCTGATGTAGTCTGTGGAATGGGTATTTTTCATAAGTAGCCCTTTATAAATACTAGAAATAACCCCTTTAACCACAGTATTGCCATATGCACCCAAAATTAGTTTTAGAATGGGATCATTAAGATCTGTTTTAGGTTTAATATTATATTCAAAATAATTACGAACTTGCAGGTATCTAAAAAAATCTGAATTCTCAAGCTGGTATTGTTTTTTCAAATTTTCAAAGTCCCTAAATTCCCCCTTTTCAATTAGTGAATAAAATGTTGTTACACCTTTGGAAATCCAAAATTTAAAATGATTATCCATTAAGTTAGGCCTGAATCCAGGGTCAAAAGCACACCAATGGATTATCTGTATTTTATCATTTAACTGATACTCTCCTTTTATTTTATTCCAAATTTTTAATTGAGTTTTGATCCATAGGTTTTGAATCTCTTTTATAAATTTGTCTAAATGTGTATAAGCCAGTACTGCAGGTACAGGAGGAACTTTCATAATTGAGAATTCAATATCTTTCCACCTAGCATTATATTGTGTGGAACATAAATAAATAAGAGGCCTAACCTGGGCTGCATAATAGTATCCTTTAAAATAAGGTAACCCCATTCCCCCCTCCTCCTTCGACAGCTGCAATGTTTTAAATCTAACTCTGGGTTTCTTCCCCTGCCAAATAAACTTAGAAATAATTTTATCTATCTCTGAAAATTCTTTTGGAGTGATTTCTACTGGGAGTGCTTGAAATAAAAACAGATATCATGGGAGGATATTCATTTTTACACAAACAATTCTATGACTCAAACTGAGAAAAGAAACAGAGTTCCATCTATTTATATCTTCTTTCATTTTTGCCAAGAGGGGAGCATAATTTATTTCTGCGAGCTGTGAAACATCACTCGGTAGGTGTATACCTAAGTATTTCAATGAGAGTTGATCCCAGTTTAATTGGAATTTATCTCTCAGTAATTTTGAAGGTGAGTAGTTGAAAGTTAACAACTGAGTCTTTTGTTCATTCAATTTATAACCTGAAAAATTGCCAAATTTTCGTAAAAGGGTCATTAATTCTGAAAACGTTTTAGAGGGATCAGTTAAATATCTCAAAATATCGTCTGCATACAGAGCCACCCTATGTTCATCCCCATTTATACTAACCCCTTTAATATTTTCTGTCTGTCTAAGCCATTGTGCGAGGGGTTCAATAAAAAGAGTAAAAAGTAATGAAGAAATATGGCATCCTTGTCGCGTTCCTCATAAATCAATAGTGTTTGAGAGATTGCCATTAATTTTTATTTGTGCTACTGGTTTGTGATAAATCGTCCGTATAACATTGATAAAATTTGGGTGCAAGCAAAAATGTTCAAGGACTTTGTATAATCAGAATCAGAATTAAACTTTATTGGCCAAGGTATGCTATGCATACAAGGAATGTGATTTTGGTTACAGGAGCTCACAGTGCACATTATCAGACTTTCACATAAGATAAGATAAATAAATAAAATAAATAAACTATAACCTGCAATTTCTACCTCACTCACTCAGGCGCACACACACACACACACGCACACAAGGTCATACCTATAAACCTTATATTGTGGGAAGTAGGGGTCTAAAGTTAAAATGCTGAGTGCAACAGCATTTAAAGGGTGTCTAGTGGCACAGAAGGGTCCAGTGAGGTAACCGTTAGATCCGGTGGGATAATATGGCAGGAGATGTAAGATTCTGGAACAAACACTGGTTTGAGCAGCAGTTCCAGAGGGTGGAGTTGGACTTGATACTATATAAGAGTGTCTGAAAAGGTGCAGTTTAAAAACTGAAATATTGTTTGTGTGATAGTTAACTGTTCAAGAGAGTGATGGCTTGTGGGAAGAAACTCCTTTGTAGCCTGAATGTCCTGATCCTCATCTGGCTGAAATGCCGACCTGAGGGGAGGAGCTGAAACAGATGGTGTCCGGCGTGAGACGAGTCAGTGAAGATCTTCTCTGCGCGCCTCCTGGTTCTAGAGGCGTGCAGGTCCAGCAGTGTAGGCAACTTAACCCCAATTGTCCTCTCTGCAGACCTGATGATGTGCTGCAGTCTGTGGAGGTCATGCTTGGAAGCTGAGCTGCCCCACACTGTGATGGATGTGGTGATGACAGACTCTATGATGGCTGTGTAGAACTGCACCATCAGCTTCTGGGGTAGTTTGAACTTCCTCAGCTGACGCAGGAAGTACATCCTCTGCTGGGCTCTCTTGATGATGGAGCTGATGTTGCTGTCCCACTTCAGGTCCCTGGTAATTGTTGTGCCCAGGAACCTGCAAGACTCCACTGCCATCACAGTTCTGTCCAGGATGGTGAGTGCTGGCAGGGCTGGAGGGCTCTTCCTGAAGTCCACTGTCATCTCTACTGTTTTTTCTGTGTTCAGCACCAGGTTATTGTGGTTGCTCCACAGGACCACCTCCTCAACCACCTGTCTGTAGGCAGACTCATCACCATCTCGGATGAGACCAATGACTGTAGTGTCGTCTGCATACTTCAAGATCTTGACCGAGGGGTCCGTGGAGGTACAGTCGTTTGTGTACAGAGAAAAAAGCAGTGGTGAGAGGACACAACCCTGTGGAGCGCCTGTACTGATGATCTGGGTGTTTGAGGTAAACTTACCCAACCTCACCTGCTGCTCTCTGCCAGTGAGAAAGTTGGTGATCCGCTGGCAGGTGGGGCTTGGCACGCTGAGTTGGAGTAATTTGTTGTGTAGCCGTCCCGGGGTTATTGTATTAAAAGCTGAACTAAAGTCTAAAAATAAAATTCTTGCATATGTTCCTGAGTGTTCAAGCTGTTGAAGGATAAACTGGAGTGCCATGTTCACTGTGTCGTCCACTGATCTGTTTGCCCGGTATGCAAATTGCAGGGGGTCTAGCAGAGGTTCTGTGATGTTCTTCAGATGGGAGAGCACCAGTCTCTCAAAGGATTTCATGACTACAGAGGTCAATGCAACGGGCCTGTAGTCATTCAATCCTGTGATGGTTGCTTTCTTGGGAACTGGTACTATGGTGGAACGTTTGAAGCAGGAAGGAATGACACACTGCTCCAGTGATTTATTAAAGAGTTCTGTAAAGACAGGTGCGAGCTGGTCAGCGCAGACCCTCAGACAAGAGGGTGAAACACCATCTGGTCCTGGTGCTTTTCTCACTTTTTGTCTCCTGAAGAGTTGTTGCACATCCTTTGTGCAAATCTTCAGGGCAGGCTGAATGGATGGCTGAAAAACAGGAGGGTGTGAATCTGTGCTGGATGGATGAATAGAGCTGGGCTTTTCAAACCTGCAGTAGAAGGTGTTAAGCTCATCAGCCAGCTGACGGTTGCCCATTGTCTGGGGGGGGGGGGGGGGGGGGGGGGGTCCTTTTGTAGCTGGTGATGTTCTGCAGGCACTTCCAAACGGCTGGTGGATCATTTGTGGACACCATACTACTCAGCTTGTTAGAGTAGCTCTTTTTTGAAGCTCTGATTTCTTTGTTAAGTGTGTTCCTTGCCTGATTGTACAGAGCCCGATCTCCACTCCTGTATGCTGCTTCTTTAGACCGGCGCAACTGTTTCAGTCTGGCATTAAACCAGGGCTTGTCATTGTTATATTTTATGCGAGTCCTGGTGGAGACACAGGTGTCTTCACAGAAGCTGATATAGGATGTCACAGTGTCCGCGTACTCATCCAGGCTGCCTGTAGCATCCTCAAACACACTCCAATCTGTTAGCTCCATGCAGTCCCGAAGCCTCTCTTTAGCCTCGCCGGTCCACTTCCTCGTGGAGCTGACCACAGGTTTGGCACACTTGAGCTTCTGCCTATAGGTTGGAAGAAGGTGGACCAGCAAGTGATCGGAGAGGCCCAAAGCAGCACGGGAAACAGAGCGATAGGCCCCCTTTAACACAGTGTAGCAGTGATCTAAAATGTTACTCTCCCTGGTGGGGCAGGTAACATGCTGTCTGTATTTAGGCAGTTCGCTGGCGAGTTGTGCTCTGTTAAAATCCCCTAAAATGATAAAAACAGAGTCTGTGTGTTTGAGCTCGGCGCTGGTTATCTGGTCCACGAGAGCGCGCAGCGCCTCAGGCACGCACGCCCGGGGTGGAATGTAGATTCCTGTAACTCCCTAGGAGTATAAAATGGCTTACAGTTTATGAAGAATGTTTCCAAATTAGGACTGCAGGTTTTCATTAACACTGTGACATCCGTACACCAGCAGATTCCGCCGCCTTTCTTTTTGCCCGAGAGCTCCGGGGAACGGTCCGCTCTGTACAGGTTAAAGCCGGGGAGTTGGAGCACGCTGTCCGGGATCGACTCGGTGAGCCAGGACTCAGTGAAGCACAGCACAGCAGAGAGAGAAAAGTCTTTGTTGGTCCTGTTTAGAAGGGAAAGCTCGTCCAGTTTATTCCTTAAGGAGCGAACATTCGCCATATGAATGCTGGGGAGCGGAGTGCGAAATCCGTGCCGCCGAAGTCTAACCAGTGCTCCAGTGCGCCTCCCACGTCTGTGCGTCCACTTGCGACTGCGCCTGCTGTAGAGACCAGCTGCTCCGCTCACCAGAAAGTCCAAAAAAACAGTCCGAAGATGAAAACTCGGGAAAAATGCCTTGTGGCGTGGACTGCCTGATGTTCAGCAGATCCTCTGCACTGTATGTGAGTGAGACTGACTCACATCTAATAGGAAAAACAAACAAAACACGACGGAGCTCCCAACCAGTGTCGCCATCTGCGGCGCCATCTTACGTTTCTGAAAGTCCAACTGACAGAATCAAAAGCTTTTTCTGCGTCGAGACTTACCAAAAGGGCTGCTATTTTGTTCTGTTCTACATGGTCTATGATATACAATGAACGTCTAATATTATCATGCATTTGTCTTCCTAAAATGAAGCCGACCTGATCAGTATGTATAAGCTGGGGTAGTATTTTTTCTAATCTTTTAGCAAAGATAGCTGTAAATATCTTATAATCAACATTTAGTACAGAGATGGGTCTATATGCTCCACAATCTGTGGGATCTTTTCCCTCTTTAGGAATAACAGAAATAACTGCTTTATTCCAGGAGGGCAGCATCTTTGAGTCTGTGAGAACAGTATTAAAGGCTTTAAGGAGGCTTAGTAGTAACTCAGTTCAAAATGCTTTATACCAGTCTGAAGGGAAGCCGTCTGGGCCAGGTGACTTATGCGCCTTTAATCTGGAGATAGCATCATTTAGTTCTTTCTCAGTTATTATAGCTGTCAAGATTTTATTATGTTCTTCAGAGACACTAAATTAAGAGATTTGAGATAGACCTCAATTTGTTGTTCCTTCTCCAAAGGCGGTTGTGAATATAAAAGTTTGTAATAATTCTCGAATGTGTCACGGCTGTGTGCGGGCAAGGCAGGGAGGACCCCAGTGCAGGACACGGCGAGAGCAGGTTCGGAGGGAGGTTTATTTGATAACTCAAACAATTACAAAACAGAAAACTCGAAAGCAGACACTAGGAACTCGAAGACAAAACACACAGGCAAAAACTGACGAGGACCTGAACACTGAACTAAACAACACTGAGACTTAAATACACAAGGAAACAACGGGTGAGGGGAAACAACTGGGAACAACAGGTGAAATGAATGAGACTAATGACAAAGGGGAAGCAAAACTAAACACAAAGCACAGGAAACAGACCGTCAAAATAAAACAGGAACTGAGTAAACATAACAGACGCAGACCTAACACTGAAAACTTAAGGGAACATACACAAAAACAAGGGAGACTAAACAGCATACCCAAACAATATATAAGAAACACAACCTGAAAAATACAACAAAAGAAAGCTACACAAAAGAAAACTCAAAACGCTGGGCCACCGGCCCAGGATCATGACAGAATGAATTTTGTATCTCTTCTGTTCTATCTTGTAGGGTATATGAGACTGGATCCTTTATTTTATATATAGTATTATCTGCTCTTTGTAATCTTCTCTCAAGTATTTTGGCTGATCTAGGACCAGATTCATAATATTTTTGTTTTACAAATATCATCTTTTTTTCTATTTCCTGAGTATATAATAAATTAATTTCATTTCTGATTTGCTTTATTTTAGTCAATAAGTCAGAGCTTGGTACCCTTTTATGTTGCATTTCCAGATTTTTAAGTTCTTTATTTAAATCTGAAAGTCTTAATTGTTTCATTTTCTTATTATATGCGCACCAAGATATTATTTTCCCCCGAATGACTGCTTTTACGCATCCCAGACAATTACTGCATCCACCTCCCCCTTCTCATTTTCCTCTAGAAACTGTTTTATTTCCTTTCTCATTTGAGCTACAAACTGTGGATTATTTAAAGCACTTATGTTCAGTCTCCACAATGTTCTGCGAGGGCTCTCACTAATATGAAATTCACATGAGACAGATGCATGGTCAGATGTGTCTATAGAACCAATGTCACACATCTTTACTTTAGAGCGATCTCTCTTAAATATAAAAAAATAATCAATCCTAGAATATGTGTTATGGGGGGGGAGGGGGGGGGGTGAGTAAAAGGTGTAGTCACGTTTTAAAGGGTGGAAATCTCTCCAGAGATCTAATATACCCAGTTCCTCCATTAAATTATTAACTTTCCTATGTAATGGTGTAATGGATAAGTTTTTAGATGAATCAAGTTTAGGATTAAGGTGAAGGTTCCAATCCCCTCCACAGATTACAAAGCCTGTTGCTCCTACCATTAAATCTAACATACTCCTGTACAGACCAAAACTACTATCAGGCGGTACATAAACCTTACCTATTGTGACTATTACATTATTTATCTTTCCTGTTACTAGTATATATCATCCTTCTTCATCAGCCAACTCGGATATGTACTTGAAAGTTATTTTTTGTGATATTAGTATAATAACCCCTCTCCTTCAACCAGTTTTATAAGATGAATAATAGGCCCTTGTGCATCCCATTCTCCTCATTTTTTCATGTTCTGCTAGAGAAAGATGTGTCTCTTGTAAGAGGACAATCTGAGCGTTTTCCCGTTTCATTTTAATTAATATTTTGCTCCTCTTAACAGGGTTTGAAATACCTTTCACGTTAAGTGATATTACTTTGATATCCTGTATGTTCGTTATTTTTTATGCCTAGTGGTCTCCCATATCGTCTCACCCATTATGTCCCATTTCATTAATTTTATGCAAAAACAAAATCTCTCCCTTAAAGCGAATGTTAAACAAAAGCATACTTTGAACAGTGTTAACATTATCTTTATAAAAAAAAAAGTCAGTGTTTCCAAGGTTGGGGTTCGTATCTAGAGAACCCTATAGGGCAGGGCTATTCAATTAGCGGCCCGGGGGCCACATCCGGCCCGCGGACCCCCTTTGACTGCCCCCCCCCCTGACTGACCCAATGTAAGCTGCAAAAACGCAATTAAATCATATTTTCTGTGAGAGTTTTAAAAATTCCCGCCATTCCTCTTGTACTTGAACGCACCGCTTCCGGTATCGTAGCAACGCCAGCCCAGAATACTCTCTCCAAGTACGACAACTGCGAAAATATGTCACTGACAGGTCAAAAACATAAAATTGACAATGAAAATCGCCATTTTAACCCTGCTTGCACTGATAAATGTGTTTATTTTACCCCAAAGACTGAACTCTAAGACTGAACTCATTAAGTCAGCATTACTTTGAATATGCAAAAGAAGTTTTAATTTTACAGTTATTAAATGTTCACTTGGTGCAATTTCTTTTGTTGAAATATTTAATGCACTGCATCAGTTGGCCGTTCTAGTTCAACAAATGCACTTTTGCAAATACATATAAAATGTTATAGAAGACTTTACTGTTGCAAAAGGTTGTTATTATTACATTGTTTTGTGTTTTTAATTAAACATATGTGTGGTGAAATTTGCCTTGTTAAAAATATTCTAGTCAAGGTTTGGGCCAAATGTTAAAATTTGCAATGCACTTGAATTATTTTGCTCATCAATAAATGATGCAGTATAAAGCCTTTATTGTGAATTCTTTTATTTATTTTTATAATTTAGTTCAGTTGGTAGCATATTTAGAGTTAAGTCTCAAGAAATAATGTAAGTAGGGGTCTTCGGCCCAGTGGCATCTCAAAATGTTCAAATCTGGCCCAGAAGAAAAAGTAATTGAATAGGCCTGGTCTAGGGTCTTGAGTAGTCCAGGTCCCTGAAGGGAAATATCCCACCTTGTTGCAATGGAAGAAGAAAAACATATATATATACAGGCAGACAGGCTTAACCTTGACAGTGACAGCAGCATACAGAAGAGGAAAACAAATATTAAACGTACATTAAATACAGGGCCTACGATTAACATGCATTTATATGTTAAAATGAGGGTTTCTATAACACATTAATTAGAATGTTTTCTCAAGTTTTATAGAATCAACATTCTGCCTTTTCTTAGACTGCTTTTTTGCCATAAGGAAGCCAACTGATGCGCAAACAGCTCCAAATACTGCAACAATCAGTAGAGCAAATATGGTGTTAAGTGCAGTTTCGGCATCAGCGGCAGAGAGCCCCATACCAAGGAATCCCACAGGGGCATTGTCAGTGATCGGGGGCACAGTTGATTCTGCATGAGAGACAGAGGAACCAAAGTTTTTATTTTTTAACATTTTAGATGGTAGATGAAATCAGAACTTTATTTTAACTCCCCCCTGTGGTTGCTATGATTCACCCACTGAAATTGTATTAAGGTGTAAAATGATTTTGTGATGTGGCTGCTTTGACTACAGCTACAGGTGCTAGCGCTCTGCTAGGCCTCACCTAATTTGAGTCCCTGAACTAGATCTCTGAGTTTTTTTTTTAGTGTTGCTGTCTTTTGGAGCACCTTTAATGCAATTATTTGACAATTATTTGTTGTATAGATAATTGTACTTCTTGGATGGGCCTTTAGTAAGTTTTGGTGAGTGAAACTATTTTCTTTCTGTTATTTAGCTCTAAATTAGCTGGTGTCTGTGAGCAGGTACAGAAACACTAACAAAATGCTGGGTAAAAACTATATATTTCATTATGTCAGAGGATTATTTTCATACCCAATGTCTAGTTACCTGTCAACGGGTAACTAGACATTGGGCATTTAGCTATTTGTTAGCAAGCTATTGCAGTTAACCAAGGCACTTTCAAACATGTTAATGCTATCTAAATGACCCACATTCCACTGTAACACCAGTGAGGCTCTTTTGTAATACTTAAGCTCAGCTTACAAAAACAGTAGCCTAATACTAACATTTAGATATTTCACAGAATGCTTGTTGCATACATAGAAATACTGAGTTAGGATCCCCTGGTTTTCCTGTTGTTCCTGCTGATGGCACTTTACATGTTATTGAAGCTGTCCACTTTAGGAGTGCTAAAAAGGCTTTTTTTGGCGACGTGCATTCTACTTCACAGAAGTTTTAAGACATTTTCCAGATTTTCATAATGCGGTACCTTCATGCAACACAGTAACAATGGAGAGCTGTGAATTGCACCTTACCAACCAGGCTTGCTAGCATTAGCTCAAAATTTTACATTTCACTCTCCCACCTAAATATAGTGTCTTCTGGCTTCAAAATACCAAGACGGTGTTGGCCATAATGCTTAACTGATAAAACTGAGACTGAACTGAAACTTTAAATAACAGTGGGTTACTTTATGGTGGCTACATAATTATCTGTTATACAGTATTTACAGTATGTGGTGTCAGTTTACCTTCCGTCACAGGATTCAAGCACTCATGTCCTGAAGCAGGGTCAGGGAATCCGTTGCAGGCTATTATTTTGGAGTAGAGGGAAACAGAGTTCTTGGCTACTCGAGCAAGATCAGGGTCTGAATGATTGAGATAAAAAAGCCCAAATCTTTCGGAAAAGCCTGTGGCCCACTCAAGGTTGTCCATCAGTGTCCAAGCTGTGTAACCGTGGATGTCTACACCGTCTAGTAAGTAAGCTGTAAAGAGAAAAGACACACTGTTAATTACTTTGTTTTGTTTGTTGTTTTATTGTACTTAAAATCTATTTTCTTGATAAAAAAAATTCCAGTGGCATGGGGTGGGAGTGGGGGGCATCATTTACATTTATATGAGACATCAAAATAGTGCTCATATGACTTTTGTTCCCTCTAACTGTCCTGGTCTGAGATATATTCCAAGATAAAGTTTTGATACCTTTTAACAACTGATTGATGTATTTTTCATAGTAGTAGCTCCTGTGAACATCATTTAGATCAACAGCACCCCGCTCTGAGATGCCGTTCTCAGTGATGATAATTGTTGGATTTCCATACTCCTCCTTAATGAAGTTAAGTATCTTGCGGAATCCAAATGGTGAGACCTTCAGCCAGGCTGAACCTGAATCCAGCCAGGTACGATCAGCAATTGTCCCCACACCTCTGTGAAGATCAGAAAGGTAAGATTTAAAATTTTGAACACGGTAAAGAACAAATAAGTCTCACATTTCAGTGAACTGTCATAGAAGAGGACAAAGTAGAATCTATTGGTGTATTTCATTAGAAGAAGAAAAAAAAGTTATTATTAAAGTTATTAATGTGTGTCCAATATTTGCTTACCTGTCTGCATCATAGTGCTGAAGGTTTTTATAGTCCACGGGGAATGCTAGGACAGTGGTGTAATGGTTGAAACCAAAATAATCGTAAGTGCCTTTAATTCTTTTAATCTCCTCTGGAGTGAACTCAGGCAGCCTGGAAAATGGAAGGGAAACTAAATTAACTGTGGTTCGACCTTATGTGCCAGCTGTAAATGTTGGTTTTAAAAAAGAAAGAAACCAAAAAAACCCCAAAACAAACAAACAAACAAAAAAAAAAAAAAAAAATATATATATATATATATATATATATATATATATATATATATATATATATATATATTTTTTTTTTTTTCTCTCTCCCAGCTTAAAATGTAATTTTTATAGTACCGTGATTTCGGTAGACCAGCAGCAAGGCTTCGTTCCCGAATGATTGTCTTCATTATCTCACTGTAGTCACCATTATAAACAGGATGGGCAAACCAGCCAAGTTGAAACTGCACAAAAAGAGAGACAAAAATCACTTGAAATAACCACCATAAAGTTTTGCTTGAAAATATAACAAGAACTGGCATACCTCAACCACACGTCTTGCAGCATCATAGTCCTCCTGCTTATAGGGATTTCTGGGTTCAGACCAGTCAGAGTTGATGGTGATGGAGATAATTCCTTTCTGTTCTGCCCGATACTTGTCATTGTAGACATGCCAGGCCTCAGCATGAGCTTTAAGCAGGTTGTGAGCAACGATATAGGGCAGAGTGCCTGGTCGAAAACTAATCCCTGGAGACACATAAAGACACATTTGAAGCCTTTATTCGATATGTTTTCTGTTATCATGTGTTTGGTCAAGGATTGTTTGTTTTCAAAGAAGACATTTTGTTTGATGTTTGTAATAATACATTTTGTTTTGAACAATTTTGGTTTCTTTAACTTATTAAGTAGTGCATGCTAAATAACATTACTATTCCTATTTGTTAAATCTAAAAACCAACCAGGAATACTAAAGCATTCCTTTAAACTCACCCGGGGCAGCTGTTCCATAACCATGGCCTATGTTGGCTACATTGTATGGCTCATTAATGGTGATCCAAAATTTCACTTTATGACCAAGTCGGCTAAAGATTAAGTCAGCATAATCTCTGAATTTAGTAACGATAGTGTCATTTTCCCATCCCCCAATATCCTGCAGCGCTTGTGGAAGGTCCCAGTGGTACAGAGTGATCTGAGAGCAAAGAAAGAACAGTCAAGGTTTACCAACTTTATTGAATCTACCAGCTTTGCACTACAGTTCTTTTAGTTGTAATTATACATACATGAGGCTGAATGTTTGCCGCAAGCAGTGCATCCACCAGTTTGTGGTAGTAATTGAGTCCAGCCTCATTAATGTGATTAGTGGTGCCATCAGGAAGGACCCTTGGCCAGGATATGGAGAATCGATAATGGGTCACCTTGAGTTGCTTTAATATAGCAACATCCTCTTCTACTTTATTGTAACTGTCACAAGCTATGTCCCCAGTGTCATCATTGAATACTCTGAGAGGGGTGTGAGCAAACCTGTCCCAGATGCTGAGACCTTTTCCATCGGCCCGCCATCCCCCTTCAATCTGGCAATAGTAAATATAAAAGCCATGTGATTTTAAAACAGAATGAGCAATGCGGTATACATACGGTGGCCTGATCCACATTACCTGGTATGATGCTGTTGCAACACTCCAAATGAAATCATCTCGAAAATGTCCAGAAAGCATCTTCTCATCATCTGGTAGAGGGAAACCATTATCCCTTATGATGTTGTAATAGAAATGAGCTGAGTACTTGGGTGTTCTCGGCCGATTTGGGTTAGTGAAGTCCACATGGTGCAGGCCAAATCCAACTTTGTACCCATTCAGCCACTCAAAGGAATCCATGAGAGAGGCTGCAATGTATCCTTTCACGCTCACCCCATCAAGTTCATAGGCTGTCATGTAAACAAACACAAATAAATGAGGAACGCTAAAAAATAGTCAGTCACAATCATTAAATGTATTTAATGAAATGAACATTTCAGTATACCTTTGAGAGCCTCATCAATATAGGTCTTGTAATAAAATACTCTGGCAGAGTCATCCCAAGTTGTCTTTGCTTCTGTAGCAACTCCATTCTCAGTAATGTAAATCTCAGGATCTCCATATTCCTCCTTTATCCAGTTTAGGAGTCTCCTTAAACCCCATGCCACAGCTCTTTGGTTTTTGATTGCTGTAGTTGGTGAATCACCTTCCTCTTCTTCTTTGAAATCCCAGTCATATTCATAGGACTGGGGGGTAAGCTTAGCTGTAACATGGCTTGCAATCTTTGTAGTGTAATGATTTAGACAAAACACATCAGCAGTTCCCTTGATGAAGCTCTTTTCTTCTTCGGTGAAGGAAGGAAGTCTTGACTCTGAAAACCCTTGAAGTTCACTTTTGTTTCCAACTTGCCACTTTAGTGCTTCAGGATAGTCACCATTCTTAAAAATGGGGTGTGCAAACCATCCCAGTTGGAACTGCATCGCCCGATCAGCAGCCACCACTTCACGGCGAACATTGACATCTTTAGGTTCAAACCAATTAGCACTGACGGCAATGGATATTAGACCACCCTGGGACTTACGATACTTGTCATCATAGGTATGGTAGGCCTTGGCGTGAGCTTTAATGAGGTTGTGTGCAACTCTGTATGGTGCATATCCTGGGTCCTTAACATTTGGTGGCATATTTCCAAGTCCATATCCAGACCATGCAATTGTCTGAGGCTGGTTAAAGGTCATCCAGAATTTTACTCTGTCACCAAAGGTAGCAAAGCAGAAGTCACAAAAGTCATTAAATATTTCAATCATGTCTACATTTTCCCAGCCACTGAGTTTTTGCAATGCTTGAGGGAGGTCCCAGTGATAGAGTGTTACCATGGGGGTGATATTGTATGCTACAAGTCCATCGATGAGTCTGTTGTAGTAGTCAACACCTTTCTGGTTGAGGGAGCTACGTGTGCCATCAGGAAAGATCCTGGACCAGGACAAAGAGAATCTGTATGACTTCACCCTCAGAGCCCGCAGCATGTAGAGATCTTCATTAAGTCTGTTGTAACTGTCACAGGCTACATTTCCATTAGCATTATCAGGAATATTGCCGGGTGTCTGAGTGAATGTGTCCCAGACACTAGGCCCCTTGCCATCAGCATTCCAGCCACCTTCAATTTGGTAGGCCGAAGAAGAAACTCCCCAACTGAAGCCTTGAGGAAATGTGCCATAGTGGTACATTTGTCTGTGGAATTTTGACTGTGAAGAGAATTTCTCCCAAACAACCTTTGATTTAGATGGAACCTCTGAGGGTGGTAAGGCAGCTGAGCGTTGAGTTAGCTTCATTTCTTCAGCTTTAACTTTCTTACTTTTTTGTGTACCAAAGCCATTTTGCTCAATAATCTGGGAGTACAAATATGCAGATTGCTTTGGGGTTCTTGGTCTGGCTTGATCTTCAAAGTTGACGTAGTGAAGACCAAATCTTTGGCTGTAGCCTTGTTTTCCCTCAAATCCATCCATAAGTGACTGCACTGTGAATCGCTGCACATCCACTCCATCTGTGAGTGTTGCTACAAAATGAACACACAAAGATTAATACTGGAATTATTTTAACTCTGTCTAAAAGGTGGCTTCAGATCAGGAAGGATCAAGATACTAACCTTTCAGCGCCTCATTGATGTAACTTCTCATGTAGTCCATTCTGCTGGTGTCAGTGAGACTGTCTATGCTGTAATTAGTGGGCATCCCATTCCCAGTTATGTATATAGGCAGTTTGTTAACATTCAAGTACTCTGTTGAAATGTAGTTTAGGAGCCTTCTAAGTCCCCAAGGAGCAGAATAGATCCAGTCAGAAGCTGTAGACTGCCATGAGAGGTCCACAGTTGCATCAAAGTCACCCACACCCTGAGGTCCAGGGGTGCACCCACCTTTACTGTTGCTGACCAGCCGTGAAGTATAGTGATTTAAACCAAAAAAGTCAGCAGTGCCACGTATCCTCTGGCTCTCTGTGGGAGTGAAAACTGGGAGCTTTGCTGGCACAGAGTCAGGACACTCTGTTTTCTTCTGTTCAATCTGGGCTTTGAGTGTTGCAGGATAATCTCCATCTACAAATATGGGATGTGCAAACCAGCCCAGCATAAACTGCAGGTAACGTTCTGCAGCTGCTATATCTTCAGGTTTGGCAGGGTCCTTAGGCTCAGCCCAGTCAGAGTTCAAGGCAATGCCAACTTTTCCTCCTTGTGTTTTCCTGTAATTGTCATTATAGGCATGCCAGGCCTCAGCATGGGACTTGAGAATATTGTGAGTGACCTGATAATGCAAAAACAAATATTAAATACATCTGAGCAACAATAGCAACAATAAAAGTGTGTAATTGCATTATTGTAATAACAGTCTCACCTGATAGGAAGATTCCACATAGTCCTTGACTCCTGGGGCATGCTTGCCAGTACCATACCCGGCATGGCTCACTACCCAGGGACTGCTGAATGTGTTCCAGATCTTGACTCTATCTCCAAACCTTGAGAAACAGAAGTCTGCATAGGCCTTGAAGGCTTCAACAATTGAGGCATTGGTCCATCCACCAAAATCCTGGAGTTCCTGGGGCAGATCCCAGTGGTAGAGAGTGACAATGGGCTGTATGCCAGATTCAATGAGAGCATTTATCAGCTGGTCATAGTATTGAGCTCCTTTCTCTGAGTGGATTTGTCGGTAGCCTGAGGGGAAAATACGGGCCCAAGAGATGGAAAATTGGTAGGTGTTGACCTGAAGGCCTCGCAGAAGGTAGACATCATAATCTACCTTATGGTAACTGTCACAAGCCAGGTCAGCTGTCTGATTGTCAGAGGCAAGGCCTTCATGACCAAAACGGTCCCAAATAGTCTTTCCCTTTCCACCTTCTGACCAGCCACCTTCAACCTTGAAGGACACGCTGGAGGTGGCCCACTGGAAGTCAGAAGGAAATGACTCTTCAAGGAAAATATCTCGTTCCGTTGTAGTCTGGGCTCCAAACTTATCCCACACTGTCTGATAATTGTTTTTTAATCCTGTCACACCAGTATGATGTGAAATTTCCCGGCTTTTGGAAAAGAGAAAGATGTGAAAATATAAGTAAACTTAATTTCAAAACTGAATTAAAGCAATTTTAATACATAAGAATCAGAGATATAAACTCTTACCTGATGGGAGCATATTCTATGTCCAGCTTGCCTAACATGTCCTTCACGTCACACCCCATAATATTCAGGCCATTGTTCATCAGGACTGCATTGTGTTCAAGAAATAGTTACAGTATTATTATCAAAATGTTTTTGACAGCTGTATTGCAAGTTTTTACAGTGTGCTTAATGTAAAATCTTAATCTCTTTCATTAAAAAAAAAAAATAGAGGATGATTTTAGAACAGTGGATCTCAAACTTTCCTGGAGTGGACCACTTCAAAAGCCAGAAAAAGTTCAAGCCTTTTCCCATTGCTTATTATTGTTGACAATTTAAAAACAGATTCATGTTGAATTTTACTTAAATTAAGGTGCATATCATCAACACAATTGCATCAGCCAACTCTTGTTTATTCACTTTAACTTGACTTAATTTGGATTGGTTTCATTGGTGCTGGTCATTGTTTTGGTGTGATTTAATCTCTCTTCATAGGTGTACTGATTCAAAATTATTAACTAAATGTAAGTTTAAGTATAGTACACTTCATCTACCTACAGTTATGTGAAAAATAAAATTTTCACATTTGCCTCCATCTCATCCTATCCCTAGCATCTTCCTCTGTCACACCAACCCTCTGCATGTCCTCCTTCACTACATTGTAGGGGTGTGCGATATTGACAAAAAATAATATCTCGATATTTTCTATATTTTTTTTCGATAACAATAATAAATTATATTTTGCATTATTTATTTCATACAAGAAGTGCAAGCTAGTAAAATATAAGACTTAAATCAATTTTTCTGACACATTGACTTATTTTTATTTTATTTTATTCAACCTTTATTTAACCAGGAAAAACAAACAGAGATTAAAATCTCTTTTTCAAGAGTGTCCTGGGCATGACAAATGTAAATAGAAAAACTTTGGCAAGTTTTTCAAAAGAAATCGCTCAATACGGAAGACTTGACAGAATGGGAAAAAAAAAAAATCAAAAAAGAGGCTGTCCAGGGGGATTCCCCCTACATTATAGCAAAATAAATAACAGAAACTACACACCTTCATCTGATCAGAAACCCGCTTTTTGGTAGACCGCTTCAGCATATTATCCAAGGCTCCAAACAGGTGATACCTACTTTAATTTAAAGGATATTAACATCCATCCATCCATTATCTTCCTCTTTATCCCACTAGTCATGGTCACAGGGGCGGGGGGGCTAAAGTTTGCTGAGTGTGTGTTTTGCCAGACACCTTAGCTGATTTAAGTTTGTCTTTGACAGCGGGTTCCTGAAACTTTTCATATTCCTCATACTTGTTAATGATGGAACAGGTTAGTTGTCGAGCTATCACTTTCTTACAAAGTCTGCAAACTGCAAACCACCTCCTCACCTGGGAATTAAGGTGGTAGACTGCGAGGCTGGCGATGTCAGAATTTCTTCCCCTGGCACAGTGTGTGCACTCATTTCCAGCTTTAGGCGTGTTGTTTCAGCAGCTATGCTAGCGCACAGTATGGGCACTATCAATGTGCACGCCCAGCAGCCTATACTAAAGCGTAAAATAGTGAATGCGTGGAGCCAAGGTGTTTTGATTGCTGTTTTTTTCCTCATTAGCAGACTCAATAACGTCAGCTCACGCATCGTTAACATGGCAATTATGATATTATTGTAGACGATATATCGCACACCCCTACTACATTGATGAACTTTCTCTGTGGTTATCCTCTTTCCTCCTGCCTGGCAGGTCCACATTAAACATTCTTGGTCCAGTATATCCACTATTCCTCTTCTGGACATGCCCAAATCATCTCAGCCTTGCCTCTTTAACTCTGTCTCCAAACCGCTCAACATGAGCTGTCCCTCTGAAGTACTTATTTCTTAAACATTTTAAAAGCAAACATTGCACCTGTAGTGCTCTTTCTTGGCATGAAACCATACTGCTGCTCACTGACTGTCATCTCTCTCCTTAACCTAGCTTTAACAACTCTTTACCATAGATTCATGGGATGGCTCATCAGCGTCCCTCTGCAGTTGCTACAGCTCTGCATATCACCCTTGTTCTTAAAAATCAGTACCAGGACACTTCTTCTCCATTCCTCTCACTCTCCAAGACTGTTAAGCAGTCTTGTGAAAATCTCCACTGCCTTCTTTCATAGATATCTCCGTACCTCCACAGGTATGTCATCTGGACTAATCCCCTTTCCACTCTTCATCCTCTTCATAGCTGCCCTCACTTCCTAATTCACTACCTTTCCTCCATCCATCCATCCATCCTCCTCTCTTTCTCTTTCTACATTCATTACCTCCTCAAAGTACTCCTTCCATCTTCTCAACACACTCTCTTCACTCATTAGTAAATTTACATCTTCATGCTTAATAACTCTAACCTGCTGCACATCCATTTCAGCGCAATCTCTCTGCTTAGCCAATCTGAACTATACTTGTTCAGTATTTTTCTAATTGTACTGTCATGAACTTTAACATTTAACATCCCATCCGATGCCTCTAGAGTGAGTGCTGCATGGTCTGACAATAGGGTGAACATCTACTCCTGGAAAGGTTGTGGCCCCTTGTTAAAGTGAAGACCAGTTGTAAACTGTCAAAACTTCTGCAATAATAGAGATGTTCAGACTTGATGATGATCAATGAGTCAGGTTTATTTTAGCAACATTTGGCTGATACTTACCCTCTTACCCCCTATGGAAGCAGTAAGGGTGTACTTAGCTTTTTTGCAAGACTGCACTGAGTCCTCTGAAAACTTTCTTTTCTGACATTATGGTATAGTTATATTGTGTAATTAGCAGATAGCATGTTAGCTGCATGCAGTATTCACTGGTACTAGAAATACAAGGCCATTTATGAATGTCATTGCTGTCACTCTTAGAGGACTGAATTATTTTAGAATATCTTTATTGACTAGTTCAGAAAAGTACCTCTAACTAATACATAAAAGAGAAATATTTTGTTGTGTATGTTCTTGGTAATTTAATCACATGCATGTAGAAGATAACAGCATAATATTATATCAGTAATAACGGCATTTACCATTTAGAAACTCTCCAAGAAGCTGGTAATGACTCTGGGAACAGTCATGAGCAATCATCTCATACAGCAGGATAGGGAAGTTCCCAATGGACATCTACAATGTTACATAATATGCACATGGCGGCAATTTAATAGTAATGTCAAATATGAAAAGTTAAAATAAACATATGTTTACATGTTTACTGTACCTGTATATTCTTTAGCTCCTTTTCAAAGTCTGATGAGATACCACAGTTATATTCAATGTGCACTGACAAGAAGTCCATCTATTCAAAACAAAAGATACATGAGAGCATACATAACATTCATGCATCTTAAAAAAATAAACTACATGTAGAATATACCGTATTTTCCGGAGTATAAGTCGCACTATTTTTCATAGTTTGGCTGGGGGTGCGACCTATACTCCGGAGCGACGTATATGTGACATTTATAACACATGAACCAAAATACTCCAGCCACTTGACATCTCCGTGAACTGCAGCTTTAAGGCAGTCTTGCGTAACCTGTGGGCGCAGTGGATGATGGATGGAGAGCACAGCTTAACGGCAACTGGGAGAATGCGCCACCCAACTTTCCTGGAAGTCATTGGATGGATCAAGAAAACATGGGCTTCAGTGACAACCAAACCATCCTGTTGGGATTCAGAAAGGCTGGAATAATTGGAACTGCAGCTGATGACGAGTCTGACTAACGCGACACAGAAGAGGAAGCGGCGCTTCGTCTACGGAGTGTACGGAATTGTTTAGAAGTGACACCGAGGATGAAGAATTCAATGGATTGATGGTTTGGTTAACTTGTTAGTATGTTCTTTATGCTATGGTTATCTGAATAACTTAATGTTACGTTAACATACCGAACACGTGTTCGTTGTGCGTCATGTAGCTGAATGTGTTACGTTAGCATAACGTAGGCGTAACCGTGTTCGTCCTGTTCTTTAATCCATTATTATTTTAAATTGCCGTTCAAGATGGAATTTCTGCTCTGGGTCTCAGATTCTATCAACCCCCCCCCCCCAAAAAAGTGCCACTTATAGTCCAGTGCGACCTATATATGTTTTTTTCTTCTTTATTATGCATTTTTTGGCTGGTGCGACCTATACTCCGGAGCGATGTATAGTCCGAAAAATACAGTAAGTGATATTTACCTTTTTTTTAAAATATACAACTACATAGTCACGTGAAACGCAAAGTGGTGTAATATTATTGATATTTTTGTTATAGAAAATTTTAAACAATGTCTCACATGAATGGAAGTAAACCTTTCAACTACTCCCTTATTTGTAATGGGCCACCACAGTAGATGGATCTATATATTTGATCTGGCCCCGATATTTATACCCTTCCAGATACAGTTGTCTCAGGGATTTGTGTCTACCACAAAAGGCAAGACCCCAGGTGCAAGCTGTGCAGAGATGCCCGAGACAATCCAGCACATAACACCAGGGTGCAAGATGCTAGCAGGCACGGCATACATGGAACACCATAACCAAGTGGCCGGCATAGTATACTGTGTCGAGTATGGCCTGGAAATCCTGGGGTCAAAATGAGATACGATCCAAGGGTGGCTGAGAATATATGGATAGAAAAATCACTTTGTATCTGCACAGTTGGCTCAGTTTTCATGCAGCCTAAGTAGTGGCTCACTGTATGTGAAAAGCAACAACTCCAGTTTCCTATCTTTATGAGGAGATCATAGTTGTGTATGACAGCGGCACTGCTCCAGCAATCCAGGCATTGTAGCAGGACTGTGGGCATATGACAACAAGGTGAAAGGGTGTATGATAAGAGGAAGATCTCTTGGAACGTAATCTGGCTGTTTGGTTGTTCTTGATCCGAGCTGTGTATGATATCTTATCTAGCCTAGCTAATCTCCAATTTAAGGGTGAAGGTGGTTCTCTAGACAGCATAAGCTTTCAAACCACATCATGGCAACTATGTTGTGTGAGCCTATACTGTTTGGACACAAGACAGGTTCTGATCATCCTTGAATGAACTCCTTTAGTGAATCACTCAATGACTGCAGGAATATTACTGAGGACATGTCCCAGTCATTTTAAAATGAGACAGAAGCATATATCTTTCCAATATTAAAGATTTTTTAGTAACAAATTTGGTTTCCTTAATAGAAGCAGAATTTTGACTCATAGACAAAAATTATGCTAAAATTGTCTAAAATTTTCATTGGAAATGAATAAGCATTCTTCTTATCACCAGACTGGTTTTCTTTTTATGTTTAAGAGTAAAGGTACCTGAACTTAATGAAAGATTAAGGTTTGAAAGATGTGCATACATAATGGTATAGAGTATGTGACTTACTGTTGTTAAATCTTTAATGTGGGAGAGGAAAGCCACATCTGTAGCTCTCAACCCAATTGACAGACGTCTCCCTGTGAATGCAGAAGCATTAAAGGCACTTTTAACATCTAAACTATTATACAAACTGCTGTAAAAATGGCCTATTGGGCAAAGCTGCACAGTAAGATGCACACAAGAGTGATTTAATTAACTCATTTACTAATGAGATAGGCATAACACTCTCAGTCTCAGCATCATAAAGTAAACCTTATTTTTACGGGTGACTTAAGACTTGTAGAAAATCTGATATATTGCAGCATATTGCATTAAAAAAAAATCCAGACTCTCTTTATTTTACCATATCAGAATGTAACCTTTTGAGGTATGTGTGAACTACAAAAGAGTGCATATCAAATGAGATTCAATGATGATATTTATTTTTGTTAAACTGTAAAATACTAGTTTTTCATTAAAAAACATTTTCAAAATGAATATTTTTAAGAGCAATTTCATCAACCAAAAAAACCTCTCATACTCTGATTTATAAGATAAGATAGTGTTTATTTGTCACATGCGCAGTTATACACAGTACAATGCACAGTGAAATATGAAGTGTAATCAAAAACCCCTTTTGTAAAAGCCTTTGCAACTAATGTCTCAACAAATTTTTTTAAAAATGGCTTAATTCAATTAATCAATGAGAGAAATTTCTCAAGATTTCTTTACTCTCTTCACCTGTAGTGTCTCATCTTAATTTTCTCTTCCTCCTCTCCTCTAACTCACCTTTGTCAGGAAAGCGTCGATGATACAGCTGATAAATGTTCTTGTTGAGTTGAAGGATATTCTGCAGAAAACTGGGAGCATCTGCAGGCTGCTCATCATGCCAACCATCATCCAAGTCACTCAGTGTCAACCATGAGCGTGCCAGTGGTGCAAACTCTTGGAAGGCAAACTCTGCATACTGCTGAAACATCTCTACCAGCTCCTGGCTCTCCCAGCCTCCATATCTTGATTGCAGAGGCTCTGGAACTTTCCATCCATGAAGGATGACCAGAGGCTGAAGGCCCACTTCCAGCAGCTGTTTCAACAGGGTCTGGTAACATCTAACCACTGCCTGTTGGGGCTGGCTGGGGTGGCCTGTAGGAAGGAGTTGAGCCCATGACAGCGGTACTTTGAAATGGGTCACCCCTCTGCTCTGCAGGTACTCAAAGTACTGCTTAGAACCAGGAGGTATGGAATGACTGCAGTCAAAGGCATCATTCATGCCTCTGTCTGAGCTTCTGACCACCTGCTTTGTCAGAGAGCCTGCAAGAAGCATGAAGTCCTCCCTTCCATTCAGCTCACTGCTCTGACAACCACAGAGACAACTAATGTACAAACAAACAACCCACAACAGCTTCATCATGGTGGTTTGAAAAAGAATGAACTGACAATTCACTAATTGCGGAGCTCTTTAAGGCAACCTTTGTTTCCTCTTATTGCATAGTTACACAATTAAGATCAGTATCACGTGTAATCATTGCAAGTTAAAGTGTTTTATTGTATCTGTATGATATGGTAAGAAAAACTGTGGACTCAGACTACTGATAATTAGATGCCTACCTTGCACTTGTGTGGATAAAGTGGAATACGGAGGTGCAATATGTTTTAAATTACCTGATGTGATTACCTCACTGTGATTCAAAAAATGAAGATGACTGAATTGAAACAGCATCACAGTTTAAGTATTTCTTCTCTCAGCGTAATTTCTCTTTAGATGAACTGAAGAGATGAACTGAAGTATCAGGTAAAACGGTCAAAATATCCATCATAAACCATTATCAGCTTCTTGATACTCATCATTCTAGCTTGTTAAAATCAAGGCTAATTAAGCGTCTTGAACTTTCATGGTACAATAACGAGTAAAGGTTATACAGCTGAAATTGTATTGCCCTGTGATATAATTATGTCCTGAATTGCAGAGTTTAGGATCCAAATGCAAACTCACGGAGACATGCAAACTAAACCAAAAGCAAGTCTTTATTTTAGCTCATCATTAAGGAGGCCCTTCTGAAAAGTAAGCAGAATCCAAAACTGGCAAGATACATGCAGAGGAGGTTAACAAATAGCAAGACAAAGACGAAAAGGAAGACGAGACTAGGTATACACATGGAGGTAATTAGGAGAAGTGGACATAGCTGAATAGTGAGACACAGGTGAAGATATCCAATGAGACAGGAGGGCAGAAGTCAAACTAAGCACAAGACACTAGAGACATGTAATCATTAAGCAGCAGCGACAATGTGAGAAAAGGTGGACATGTGGATTAGAAAGAGGGGGAAGGCTCCAATTTCAGTATTTGCAACTATCCTTCCATGTTGGTGATTGTGAAAAAGAGGTTTGAAATTATTAGGGACTGAAGCGGTTGAGGTACTTGTTAATAATAACCTTCATGGCTTAAAGTTCCACTGACATGTGATGTAAAAACTGAAGACTTAATATTTCTAGAAAAAAAAAACCCTTCCTATCTGATCATTTCTTATTTACATTTACTTTAATGGATTACACAACAGTGGGAATAAGTTTTATGACACTAGAAGTCTTTCTGAAAGTTCTGTAACTAAGTTCAAGGATATAATTATCATGACCATTATCATGCTCTTCAGTGTGATGTGCCAGTACAGTGCAGACCAGCTACCTAAACTCTAAACCAGGCCTATTCAATTACTTTTTCTTCTGGGCCAGATTTGAAAATTTTGAGATGCCACTGGGCCGAAGACCCCTACTTACATTATTTCTTGAGACTTAACTCTAAATATGCTACCAACTGAACTAAATCATAAAAATAAATAAAAGAATTCACAATAAAGGCTTTATACTGCATCATTTATTGATGAGCAAAATAATTCAAGTGCATTGCAAATTTTAACATTTGGCCCAAACCTTGACTAGAATATTTTTAACAAGGCAAATTTCACCACACATATGTTTAATTAAAAAAACAAAACAATGTAATAATAACAACCTTTTGCAACAGTAAAGTCTTCTATAACATTTTAGATGTATTTGCAAAAGTGCATTTGTTGAACTAGAACGGCCAACTGCTGCAGTGCATTAAATATTTCAACAAAAGAAACTGCACCAAGTGAACATTTAATAACTGTAAAATTAAAGCTTCTTTTGCATATTCAAAGTAATGCTGACTTAATGCGTTCAGTCTTAGAGTTCAGTCTTTGGGGTAAAATAAACACATTTATCAGTGCAAGCAGGGTTAAAACGGCGATTTTCATTGTCAATTTTACGTTTTTGACCTGTCAGTGATATATTTTCGCGGTTGTCGTACTTGGAGAGAGTATTCTGGGCTGGCGTTGCTGCGATACCGGAAGCGGTGCGTTCAAGTACAAGAGGAAGGGCGGGAATTTTTAAAACTCTCACAGCAAATATGATTTAATTGCGTTTTTGCAGCTTACGTTGTGTCAGTCGGGGGGTGGGCCAGTCAAAGGGGGTCCGCGGGCCGGATGTGGCCCCCGGGCCGCTAATTGAATAGCCCTGCTCTAAACAGTGAGGTAGATTATCTCGTTAATAGTTTTACATCCTCACTGTGTACGACTTTGGATACTGTGGCTTCTGTGAAAAAGAATGTCATGGTCCTGGACCGGTGGCCCAGTGTTTTGTGTTGTCTTTTGTTTCAATACCTGTGGTATCGTAGATGTTTAATTCTTACATATTTACAGTCTGCAAGAGTATTTGTTATTTTGATGTTGTCAACAACCTACAGTATTCCTGACTTGGCGCCATTACCCATAATTCATAGCGGACGCCGGAAGTTTACTTCTGTTTGCGCTGTTGTTTACGGTTGCGGGCTTACACACTTGAATTTATTTAAACATTTTGACACTGCAGTTTCTTTTACCTGGTGTAAATGGTACCACATCGGAGGTAGATATATTGCAAGCATGTTTTAAAAAGCAGCGAGGTAACAGTGCCTCACCCGTCACTTGTGTAAATGACATGAAATTATGGCCCGAAGTCAGCTACATCGACATTATCAGTTACCTTGTTTTTTCCAAAGGTGCTGATGGCAAGGAATCACATAATTATAAGAGCACCAGATTACCTTCAAAGCAATAAAATCAATAAAGTAATGCTTAAAAAACAAGGTAACGTTGTTTTCCTTAAAACAGCTGTAGAGCCGAGCCAGAGCATCAGCCAAGCTAAGTGTGTAGCATGGGTCAAGCTAAGGAAACGTGGAGTGGTGGAGAGAGTCAGCTGTTCCTGTGTCGCTGATTAGGGAAATCATGTAGTGGTGCTGCAGCTATTCTGTGGAAGGTAAATCACTTACCTGGATATCAGAATGTTCAGATCACTGAAACAGAAACACTGGACTGGCCGAAGGCTGTGATCGAGGAGACACGCAGCTGTCATCTTGCTAACTGCTACGTGTTTACATAAAGGCACGCATTGTTTAAGCTTTGTGTAGGCTGTATGCTGTAGTGTCACACTATAAATAAAATAACGTTAAAAAAAAAAAAGAGGCTGTACATTAAAGGAAATCTTAAAACATAAGTAAAAATTCCGGAAATAGGATGTGCAACTGGGTAGTATAATTTGGGGGAAAAAGAACAAATTTACAGAATAAAATAATTTGAAAAAATGTACAGACTGATGTAGTGACAACCGACAACAGCACAAGTTGAATCCGAGCTCATGTTCCAACTAATACAGCCGCCTGTTACAGCACAAAGTAACCGAATTTTGTCATTAACTCTGGCTCTGACTTTGGGTAACCGGAAGTATAAAACCGTACAGCAGAAGTAGCAGTCTGTCATGGCAGCCTACGTATTGAGTCCAGTAGGGGGCAGACTGAGACTGTTCTAAGCGTTGAGTTGTAACTGTTTTCTTAGGTAGAATAAGCATGCCTGAAAAAAAAAGATGTCTGCTTCTCTTACAGTGTTAGGTGTACAAATACGTTGGTCTGCTAGTTCATTAAATGTGCGATCAAGCTGAATGTGGATGATT
This sequence comes from Archocentrus centrarchus, assembly GCF_007364275.1. NCBI lineage: Eukaryota > Metazoa > Chordata > Actinopteri > Cichliformes > Cichlidae > Archocentrus > Archocentrus centrarchus. Next base: position 7,633,380 of record NC_044366.1, read on the forward strand.
ATTTCCTAAAGATGTTACAATACCCAACTTAACCACTTTAAGTTCACCCTCTGCCTGAGTCCTGCATTTCGGGTCTAACCCCTCCGGCCACACAGCCTGACATGAGAGAATGACGTGACCATTACAAAGACCCTGTGGACTCAACTTTATGTGAGCGGCAGCAAGCGGCTCTTCGCTACGCGAGAGAAAAGTGGGGGTGGAATCTTCGGCTTACCCTGGTTCCCGAGATGTCTTCTCGGGACACAGCCACACCCTGGGAGGTCCCAGCTGCGGAAAGGGACCCCAGCATCACCACTCACTCCTACTCAGCAGCCACTGCACCGTTCACTGGCCGTGCCACGGCAGCCACGCCATGCAACAGCGGCTCATCCGCCTCCCGAGCCTCCGGGGATTAAGCTCGGCGTGTCAGGATTCTGGCTGGAGCAGGCAAGGCAGAGGACCCCAATGCAGGACTCAGACGAGGAGGTAACTATAAGTTAATGCTTTAATCCAAAATACGAAAACATGGCATAAACATGAATGTGGCGTGAACGTGGCATAAAGAAGACCATGGCATAAAACATAGCATGAAGCACACAGCAGGCACAAACAACAGACGAAAGACTGACAACGCGACAAGGAACTAAACAACAGAGAGACCTTAAATACACAGAGACATAATGAGGGAAAAGGGAAACAGGTGACAACACAGGTGAACGAAATACATTAACGAGACAAGGGGAAGTAAACCTAAACACAAAGCACAAAGAACACAAGATGGTCAAGATAAAACAGGAAGTGACCTAAACATGACACATATGAAAACTTAACACAGAGGGAACCTAAATACCATGTACAAGGAAACAGTGGGAAGATAACTAAACAGAAGGGCCAAGACAGACAACACAGGAGCACAGGGAAGACCAGGACTGATATGGAAAACTAAACAAAGGCAACCTACAATCCTAATACAAAAACTATAACCAAAACTAGAAATAGAACAAGAACAAAACAGAACTTCACCAATAGAACTCAAAACACTGGGCCACCGGCCCAGGATCATGACACGGTGGCTTCACACTGTCTCCAGACTCTCCACTTCCTGCCTCGTCATTTGCTGGCTCCGTTCCCCTTTCTCTACCTACAGTGGGGGCGCGGAGGCGGAGCTCTCAGCACCTTAAGAGAAAGACAGAGCCGGAAATGTGATGTTCCTCCAGTCGCAGCCACGGACAATAACATGATGAACTCTTTTGGATATGTCCCTCCATACACCGGCTCTTCTGACACCTCTCACATTGTGAGTAGAACTGTTTCTCCATCTGAGGTGTTTAAGCATGACACCCACAAATATATAGTGGAACTGTGTGAGCAATGGCTCAAATGCCCCAGTGAGGGGTTTCGGGAAGCCATGGCTCACACCGTGCATAGACTAGTGTCCAGTTACCCCTGGCTTTTGGACTCTTTGTCTGCCTCACATAAGGACTTTGTAATCCAAATAACCCATTCCATTACACCTGTTTGCTGTTCTGGCCCATTCAATTCCGCTATGTCATGGATAGAGACCGAGACTGTGTGTTTCACTCCTGGGCTCAACCCCAGTAGGACTGCTGCTCCAGCCTCTGTGCTGCATGCTCTTGCACCCGTTTCTATTCCGCGGGTGGGAGCACCAAAGCCTCAGTCGTCCACGCCACCTGCAGCAGTGCCGCAGCTCGCACCACAGACCGCTGCAGCAGCCACCCCTCAGTCAGAGCCCCCAATGGTAGCAGCAGCAGCCCCTCAGTCACTCCCGTCAGAGCCCCAGCACTCTCAGTCAGCTGTAGCTCCAGCCTCGCTCCATTCTCAGTCAGCTCTCCCTCAGTCCGCTGTTTCAGCTCCCCCTACCTCAGCTTCCCCAGTGTCAGCTCCCCCTACCTCAGCTTCCCCAGTGTCAGCTCCCTCAGCCTTAGCATCAGCTCCCCCAGTCCTCACAGCCAGTGCCTCAGCTTTGCTCCCTTCAGTGGTTTCACTTTCTTTAACCCCTGTGGTCCCTCCGGTCAGTTTAGTTTCAGTCCCCTCGTCTTCAGTTTCAGTGCCCTCGGTCCCAGTGCCCTCGGTCCTGCTCCCTCTGTAGTTTTGGTCCCTTCAGCTTCCCCGCAGTCAGAGCCCCAGTCAGTTTCTCTGTCAGCTTCCATGCCATCTCCTCACCTGCACCTAGGCAATCTCCTAAGCAGCTCCAGATGTCCAATAAAGCAGCTGTGTGCCCTGCACCACAGCCCCAGCCTGCACATTCGGGGCCTCACTCAAGACATTCCCATTCATCCCAAGGGTCTGGCTCAGTCCGAGCCTCGTCTGAGGCCCAAGGATCACGCTCGGTATGAGCGTCTGGCTCAGTCCGAGCCTCCTGTCTCATCTCGCCGCCGCCTCCACTTGGAGCGCGGTCTGCTTTTTGGCCCCTTGGCCTGGGCGGCCCCCTGAACTGTTGAACTGTTTCCCCCCCTGCCGTTTGCTATTTTTGTTTTTGTCTTAGCTCCTGAACTGTTCCTCGTTTTGGCCCCCTGATTTGGACTCCTTTTGTTATGGTCCTGTGTTTTTGTTTTTGTCCCTTGCCTTTGGCCCCTCCTGGACTGCTTCCCCGTGCCTGTGCTCTGTTTTTGGTTTTTTTGGACTGTTTTGGCTGCGTTGCTGCCTTTTGTTTCTCCCCTGTTTTTTTGTTCTGTTTCTGGGCCGGTTTCTCTGTTGCTCCCTGCCTTGTTTTTGTTTTCGTGTTCCTGGCTCTCTGTCCTGGTCCCCCGCCTCCCACCCTGGTCTGGTTTCTTTTTCTGTTTTGGCCGTCTCTTATGTTTATTAGTTCTCTTTTGTATTCCGGTTTATTTCTAGTCCTTTGTGTTTCCCTGTGTCAGGTCTGCGTCTCTGTCCAGTGTCTGTGTGCCAGTTCCCCCGTGTCAAGTCTGCATGAACCTTGTTTAGTCACTTCCTGTTTTATTTTGACAGTCTTGTGTTCCCTGTGCTTTGTGTTTAGTTTTGCTTCCCCTGTTATTAGTTTCATTTGCTTCACCTGCTGTGCCCTGCTGTTTCCTCTTCCCCTGATTACCTAATGTGTATTTAAGCCCTCAGTTTTCGTCTGTTCTTTGTCACTTTGTCATTGTTCCTCCCAATTCTGTGTGTCTCCCTGTTCCCAGCTGTCCTCCTCCATTTAGTTCTGGCTCCCGTCCAGTCCCAGTGTAGGTTCATTGTTGTCTTTTGTTTCAATACCCAAATAAACCACTTTAAGTTCACGCTCTGCCCGAGTCTTTCATTTCGGGTCTAACCTCTCCAGCCACACAGCCAGACATGACAAAGAAAGCCTCAAATCAGAAGTGCCTGACACCGTGGTATAACTCAAATGTACAGCTTAAAGCAGATAACCCGTAAGCTGGAGAAGAAGTGGCATCTCACTAATTTAGAAGATGTTCATTAAAAAAAAACAAGCACTTTTTTGCTCTATAAAAAACGCCCCTGTAAAGCTAGGGCACCTCACTATTCACCACTGATTGAAGAAAATAAGAACAGCCCCAGGTTCCTTTTCAGCACTATAGCCAGGCTGACAAAGAGTCAGAGAGTCAGTATTCCTTTAATTTTTACTAGTAATGACTTCATGAATTTCTTCACTAATAAAATTTTTAACCATTAGAGAAAAAGTTATTCATAACCATCTCAAAGACATATCTTCATGTTCAGCTAGAGCAGTGGTTCTCAAATCCAGGCCTCGTGGCCCAGTGTCCTGCAGGTTTTAGATGTTTCCCTGATCCAACACACCTGAATCAAATGGCTGAATGACCTCCTCAGTATGCAGTCAAGTTCTCCAGAGTCCTGCTAATGACTTCTATATTTGACTCAGGTGTGTTGAAGCAGAGACACATCTAAAACCTGCAGGACACTGGGCCACGAGGCCTGGATTTGAGAACCATTGAGCTAGAGTAATGACAGGGACTAGAAAGAGAAAACACATTTCTCCTATATGGGCTTCTCTTCATTGGCTCTCTGTTAAATCTAGAATTAAATTTCAAATCCTTCTTCCTATATATAAGGCCTTGAATAATCAGGCCCCATCTTAGTACCGTATCACCCCAATAGAGCACTTTGCTCTCAGACTGCTCACTAACTTGTGGTTCCTAGGATACTTAAGAGTAGAATGAGAGGCAAATTAAGACTCCCAGGCAGACAGACATAAACAAAATGAAAAAAACAAAACAAAAAAACTTTATCAAGGCCAGCAATAGAGAAATGAAACAGCAAAGAAAAGCCACAAGATTCCATTAACAGCAGAAAGCACACAGGGATGACAACATACACCAAGACAAAGACAGATAGTCAACACAGAGAGTAATTAGGAGAAGTGCACACAGCTAGATTATGAGATGCAGGTGAAGGTAGTCAAAGACCATCAAACAAGAGGGGGAAGTAAAACTAAACACAAGACACTAGAGACAACTAAAAAAACACCTAACAAAACAAAACAAAAATTGACAGGAAGTGAGAACTGTAACTAAACAGGGAAATGCACTCACATGAACGAACTTAACCTAGGGGAGCTGGCATGAGGATGGAACAGGAAACACAGAGGGAACAAATTCAACTCTAAAACTTAGACTAAATTACAACAATAACTACTCCAAAATACTGATGCAAATATAAAGATCAATAATATAACTATAACATCAAACAAAGAATTTAGTCATGACATCATGACAATATAAGCTACAAAGGAGCTAAGCTACTGACCTTAACACAGAGGCACACAGACACACAGCTAGATAGTGTAGCAGCAGCGCTACCACTAGGCCCCCCCATGCCTACCTGGAATATGAGCAAGAGATTTATGAAGCCATACTGGCTAAGATGGCACAAGTTGACATGAGATGAGAAAAGGGAACTGTTGCAGTGCTTCTATGCATGTAACCCCAGTGGAAAGGGCTACATTAAGTGGATATGGGAACTATGGATTCTGTGACATGCAACATCCAAACTGACATCGAAATAACTAGTAGCTCATTGTTCCACCATCCACAAGAAGCAACTGATATTACAACTCGAGACTGATGAGTGCAACACAAATACTATGGAAAGGGGGAGCCAGGACATCAAGTCGAGGGGAGATATCTTCATCCTCACACTCCGAGATTGGGTACCAAAAACAACTCGTACATTGAATGCTAGAGCAGCTAACCTGAAAACCTGGACCCTCTGAAAGTCTGCTAGAAGTAGAACAGCCACAAGGAGCAGTACCCTACATGGAAAAGAAGTCTAGAGGCTAAGACCAAGGTAGCACAGAGGGAAGTTAGCCAACTATCACAGCAGAGAAAGGTGTGATGAAGAAAGTGGTGCGTAAGAAGCACTGCAAGCTGTCCATACTTGAAGGCCTTAAAAGCCTTGGCTAACTGCTTGAAGAGGTATACCAGAGACACAGAAGCCAAGAGAATAAACCAGATGTTCTCCACTAAACCATCCGAGGTGTCCTCTAGGCTGAGGACTAGTGAGTGTCAGAACCACTATCCAGGATACAACAACAAAAATCCATTAGTATATCAGGAATATGGCCACAAATGATCATATGCTTAGTGAATACCTCAGGCAGCAGAAACCCAAGAAAGAAGAGGAGAAAGAACAGGAACCATGATAAAAGGACAGGCTTCTCCATAGCTTGTTCCACTGGCACCTGAGGGTCCCAAAGGGCCGAGGAACTTTAAACTACAGCAGTTTAAGTTTGCACTGATATTTGACCTCAAGCAGCGTGAGCCACATCTGACTACACTCACTCCTACTGCAAGTGGGTGCAGTGGGAAGGTAAAATTTAAACAAACTAAATAACAACAGTGAAAGGATCTCAATGAAAATCAAGATGAGTTATCCTTCTGGGGGTAAAAAAGGGAGGAAAGAGGAAGAGCAGAAAAGTCACATGGAGCAGATGCTAATAATCAAAGTCAACACCTTTATCAATCAAGGCTTTGCTTTAGCAAAACCACATACTGCATGTTATTACTATGTAGAAAAAAGGTTTTGTTTCCTGTTAACTTAAAGCATTTACACAATTTCAACAGGTTAGTTATTGCACCCCTTGCCAATCTTCTAATATCTATGCCATACAGTTTACAGTTATTATCTGCAAATGTTCACAAATAATATGACGGTACTGTTTTCACTGTGTCTCTTCTGCAGCAGCAGCAACAACAACAACACCATCAGTTGCACCAGGTCCAGCTCCAGGCCTGTCACCCACTGAAAACATTTGTAGCATTATGAATCAAAAATATGACAAAGGAGGCCTCTGAGCTGAGCAGGTAGAATCCCGTCTTAAGCAAGAATGGGAAAATGTTTTTCTTTCAACACTACATCACTTGTTCTGTCTTCAAAAACTTAGAGAGTATTGAAAAGAAGAACACAAATATGTTGCTGGCATCAAATATGTAAAACAAAAGTTGCATTCTGTTTAAATAAAACTTCCAAAGCATCCTAGTATTCCAGAAAGTGTTCTTTTTCTGGAAATTGTATTAGGAGTTAGGGCAGATAGACTTTGTCTTAGTTTATTGTCCAGTCCACATTTATTTATTATAAATGAAGGAGCAGTATCCACGTAGGGTACTGCTCCTTATGTCTATAATAAAGTATTTATTACAGTGCTTTTGGCGATTATCTTTTCTTTAACTGCTTACCACAGGTCTCAAAGACGAGCCTGCTGTCATTTTAACATGAGATGGGAAAGCCAATTAATAACTGGCTGAAGTATCAGTTGTGGTAAATGAATGAAATGCAAAAATTCATACTTTATACTATAAACTTGATAGTCATCAGTCTTGTGCTGCACTTTTCACAGATTATAGATCAAAAAGATTCAATTCAGGTGTTCTATTGGATTTAGGTCAGGCGAGTGTGGGGGCCAGTCAATGGTATCAGTTCCTTCATCCTCCAGGAACTGCCCGGAAACTCTCGCCACATGAGGCCGGGCATTTTCAGAATCAGAATCAGAATCTTTATTGTCATTGTACACAGAAGTTGCACAACGAAATTTAAAATGCATTCCTTTCTAGGTGCCTCAGACAATAAATAATAAAATAATAAAAATATGAGTGATAAAAATGGTTACTAAAATACAGTGCACAATAGTAAATTAAGACGAATCTAGCCCCAATACACACACCAACGCAAGCACACAGTCAGCACTACCACCCCACATTACTGTCCAAACCACACAGAGTTCAGTTCAATGATAGCCCTGGCATAAAAGCTGTTCCTCAGTCTGTTTGTTCTGGCCTTCATTGTCCTGAAACGTCTGCCTGATGGCAGTAGCTGAAACAAGGAGTGTCCAGGGTGTGAGGGGTCCTGGAGGATGTTCTGTGCCCTCCTCTGGCAGCGGGCATTGAACAGTTCCTGGAGGGAGGGCAGGGGACAGCCTATGATCTTTTGAGCCGTGTTGATGATTCGCTGGAGTGTTTTCCTGTCTGCTGCTGTGCAGCTGTTGAACCACACGCACAGACAGTAGGTCAGGATGCTCTCTACACAGCAACGGTAGAAGGACACCAGCAGATTCTGGGTCAGATAGTTGCTCCTAAGAACCCTCAGGAAATGCAGTCTCTGTTGGGCCTTCCTGACAATGCTGGTCGTATTGATACTCCAGGTCAAATCATCCTGCAGATGTACTCCCAGGAACCTAAAATCTGAAACCAGCTCCACTTCATCCCCCTCGATGAACAGAGGTTGAATGACATGTGTTGTCCTCCTAAAGTCTACTACCATCTCCTTTGTCTTAGTGGTGTTCAGGATCAAGTTATTCTCACTGCACCACCTTGACAGCCGCTGCACCTCGTCCCGGTATGCTGACTCATCCCCGCCTGATATGAGCCCCACCACAGTGGTGTCATCCGCAAACTTAATGATGCAGTTACTGGCATGTATGGAGGTGCAGTCATGTGTGTAGAGGGTGAAGAGTAGGGGACTCAGCACACAGCCCTGTGGAGAGCCGGTGCTGAGGCTGATGGCTGAAGAGAGGTGGGGACCTACTCTTACCCTCTGGGAACGGTCTGTCAGGAAGTCCTTGATCCAAAGACAGGTGGAGCGTGGTATCCCCAGATCTGACAGTTTAGTCACCAGTCTGCCAGGAAGGATGGTGTTAAACGCCGAGCTGAAGTCCACAAAGAGCAGCCGAGCGTAGTTCCCCCCCTGCTCCAGGTGAGAGAAGGCAGAGTGGAGGGCCGTGGCAATGGCGTCCTCTGTGGACCGGTTGGCTCTGTAGGCAAACTGGTGGGGGTCTAGTCTGGGAGAGAGACTGGAGATGACGTGAGCCCGGACAAGCTTTTCAAAGCACTTCATAACAATTGGTGTGAGTGCTACTGGCCTGTAGTCATTCAAACCTCTGATAGTGTTCTTCTTGGGGATGGGGACGATAATGGAGGACTTCAGGCAGGAAGGGACAGCAGCCTGGCTCAGGGACTGGTTAAAAATGCTGGTAAAAATACCAGCCAGCTGAGCCGCACAGACCTTCAGTATCCGTCCAGAGACACCATCGGGCCCCACAGCTTTCCTGGGGTTCACAGTTTCCAGCATACGCCTCACCTCTTGCTCTTGCAGCCTGAGGATGCTGCTGCTGCCTGCTGAGGGATGTTGGATGGCTGTCTCTGATTGCTGTACCTCAAAGCGTGCAAAGAAGCTGTTCAGCTCCTCTGCCAGATTGATGTTACGCTGATCAACTAACAGGCTGGGTTTGTAGTACAAAATATGCCGAACCCCTTGCCACACCTGCCTGAAGTCGTGGCTCTGGAAACAGTCCTCAATCCTCCTCTTATACACAGCCTTGGCCTCCCTGATGCCCCTCTTCAGGTTGGCTCTGGCAGCGCTGTAAAGCGCCCCATCACCAGCTCTGAAGGCGATGTTCCTTTCTCTGAGTAAGCTCTGCACCTTTCCATTCATCCATGGCTTTCTATTTGGAAAAACCCGGATATTCTTGTCCACAGTTACAGTGTCGGTGCAGAACTTGATGTAGTCCAGAACAGCCGAGGTGTACTGCTCCAGGTCCTGGTGCTTGAATACGTCCCAGTCAGTTGTTTCAAAGCAGTCCTGCAGCTGTTGAGAGGCACCTTCAGGCCAGGTCTGAACAGTCTTAGATGTAGAAAGAGCAGTTTTGCTGAGGGGGGTGTATGCTGGAATCATAAGCAGGGACAGATGGTCTGACTGGCCCAGATGTGGCAGTGGCACAGCCCTGAAACCCAGCTTGATGTTAGAGTAGACTTTATCCAGTGTGTTGTTCCCTCTTGTAGGGCATTTAACATGCTGATGGAACTTGGGTAGAACAGTCTTTAAATCGACATGGTTAAAGTCTCCTGCAATGATGTGTACAGCCTCAGGATATCTGCTCTGTTGACTGCAAACCGTGTCATGTAAGAGACTAACAGCCGAGTTAGCATTAGCATCAGGGGGAAGATAAACAACAGTGATCAAAACAGCTGTAAACTCACGGGGCAGATAGATGGGCCTGCATTTAACAGTCATGTACTCCAGGTCCGGAGAGCAGTGGCTGTTCACAGTCATACTGTCTGTACACCAGCTGTTGTTTACATACAAGCACACACCCCCTCCTCTGCTCTTACCGGAGGTCCGCATTCTGTCATGCCGGTGCGTTGTCCTGCCGGCTAGCTCGATGGCTGCATCAGGAATGGATGAATGAAGCCAGGTCTCAGTGAAGAGCAAAACGCAGCAGTCCTTCACGGTCCTGTTTGTAGCCACCAGCAGTCTCAACTCATCCATTTTATTCGGGAGTGATCTTACATTGGCGAGGAAAACACTGGGTAACGGAGGTCTATGAGGCCGTTTACGTAGCCTCTCCAAAACGCCAGCTCTGCCGCCTCTTTTCTGCCTCCTTTCTCTGCGCCGTCTCCGTCTGCGACCCCCCCTCACAGGGATGATGAACCACAAAGAGCCAGGTGGTCTGGCGATGTCCACCGGGATGTTGTGAGAGTGGAGGAAGTCAGCCATAACCGCCTGCTCACTTTGTGCTCCTATATGTAGGAGTTCGTGCCGTCTGTATGTTATAATGTCCGCCCGACATAATGGTGATGTGTTGAGCCACAGTTGAAGCACACATAACAACATACACAATTTCACAGAGCACCGAAAAGGAGAGCACTGAGCCGCTGCGACTATGCGCGCCGCCATCTTGAAAAGGGATGAGTTTGAATCAGCATCAGCAGCTTTTTGTACACCAGGAGGAACCCAGGACCCACTGCACTAGCATGGGGTCTGACAATGAGTCCAAGGATTTCATCCCGATACCTAATGGCAGTCAGGATGCCGTTGTCTAGCCTGTAGAGGTATATGTGTCCCGCCATAGATATGCCTCCCCAGACCATCATTGACCCATCATCAAACTGGTCATGCTGAACAGTGTTACAGGCAGCAGAATGTTCTCCAGGACTTCTCCAGAATTTTTCAGATCTGTCACATCTACACAGATGAGAGCAGGGGGAACCTGCTCTCGTTCGTGAAAAGCACAGGGTGCCAATAGTGGACCTGCCAATTCTGTTATTCTATGGCTCCATAGTGCTGGGTAGTGTGCACAGTGCCCACTAGATGTTTTCGGGCCCTCAGACCACCCTCATGAAGTCTATTTCTGATTGTTTCATTAGAGGCACTCACACCAGTGGCTTGCTGGAGGCCATTTTGTAGGACTCTGGCAGTGCTCCTCTTTGCACTAAAGAGCAGATACCGGTCCTGCTAATGGGTTAAGGAGTAACTTCCTCTCTCCTGGAATCTTCTCCATGTTCTTGAGACTGTGCAGGGAGACACAGCAAACTTTCTGGCAGTGGTATCTAGTGGACCTGTTGTTAAATTCATATACAACCAAACAGCTCAAACTAATGTGATCATATATATTATATATCTGTCTCTCTTTATTTGTACACAGGTCTCTCTTCAAAAATAGATCTCAATCTCAATGAGACTACCTTCTTAAATAAATTATGTGATAACAATAATAGCAATAATTCCCAGTATGTTCTGAATTGCTGAAAGCCTTACATGCTTTAACTTGTGTTCACCAAAATCATTGAACTTTTCCCAGTGTGTCCTGCTACTGAGCACAAACTGTGAAATTTACTTTGCTAAACCCTAGTTAGAACTTTGCTCCATAGCCTTTACATAGCAGGCTGGTTGTGGTTGCATTATTTTGTGGTGGTTGCTTTTAAATACCCTCACAACAGCAGCAGTGCTTGGATTAGGATGTATGTATTTTGTAGCAGTTGCATAGTAGCTCCTCCTTCTGGCTATCTGCTGTAATAACTAATGTTGGCAATAATGTTCGGCTTTATTAAGTACATATAAGTAGCCATCAGGAGATGGGTAGTGTGACGGTCTACTTAGCTTTTGTTTTTAGGGGTGCCAGCCAGGATGCAAGTTACAAAAACTTAACACCTGAAATTGACCCATGATATTTTAAATTACAAATGTTTAAACCATTTTTAGACTTACATGCCCAAAATTCATCACCCTACAACACTGATGATTTGTAGCAGAAAATACTTGGCACAGAGGAGCTGACATTTAAAAGCAATCATGACATAATTCACTGGATTATTTTGTATAATGTTTTATTTGATAAACATGTTCGATTCCTGTACTGTACTCAGAAAATTGTGTTTTTATTACAGAAAAAAATTAACTGTCTTTTATTGTCAGATTATAGGAAGGAGTGCCACTTTTAATCATCTTGGTGGATTCTCAGTTGTTCTTTTTCCAGCAAGGGTCAAACAAAATATAATGTACGAGAATTTTTAATCATTGACCAAGCCACAAGTTTCATGCAATATTCACTCTAAAAGACATTAAACGTACTATATGTGAGAAGGTTAATAGAACAAGTATTGTTTGATCATTAAGCACCTGCAATAAACTGGGGGCCTACAATGCACATTAGCTCATTACACATCAGCTTATTTACAGTTACATTTTTCACTCTAATCTGATAGTTTCCTCATGCTCTCTTTTCTTAAACTTTTTTTTTGCTGTAAAGAAACAAATGGATGCACCAATGGCTCCGAACACTGCAACAATCAGTAGAGCAAATATGGTGTAAAGTCCAGTCTCAGCATCATCACTGGAGAGCTCCAGACTAAGAAAATTCACACTGTTAACTTTGGCTGATGGTGCAACTGATGGTGTTGTTGTTGTTGCTGCTGCTGCAGAAGAGACACAGTGAAAACAGTACCGTCATATTATTTGTGAACATTTGCAGATAATAACTGTAAACTGTTATATGGCATAGATATTAGAAGATTGGCAAGGGGTGCAATAACTAACCTGTTGGAATTGTGTAAATGCTTTAAGTTATTTATTTGAACATTTAAATTATAGTTCTACCAGTGAAAGCAGATATCTGAGCAACTCTTTATCAGTTTACCTCCAGACTCAGTATTCAGGCACTCATGTCCGGATTCAGGGTCTGGGAATCCGTTGCACTTTATAACTTTGGTGTAGAAGTTTACAGAGTTCTTGGGCACTCGAGGAAGATTAGGGTCTGAGCGATTGACGTAGAAAAAGCCAAATCTCTCTGAAAAGCCAGCAGCCCACTCTAGGTTGTCCATCAGTGACCAAGCTGTGTATCCACGCACATCCACACCATCAAGCAAGTAAGCTGTAAAGAGGAAAATAAACACCTTTATATGCTTAGAATTCAGTGTCTTGGTTTTAGAGAAAGAGCAGAAGCATTTTCCTTTTCTTCTCCAGTACACTCCTGGTCTTAGACTTACTAGAAATAAAAAGTTTTGATACCTTTAAGCACCTGGTTGATGTATTTTTCATAGTAGTAATTCCGGTGAACATCATTTAGGTCAACAATGCCCTTCTCTGAGACGCCATTCTCAGTGATGATAATTGGTGGATTTCCATACTGCTCCTTAATGAAGTTCAGTAATTTGCGGAGGCCAAATGGTGCGACCTTCAGCCAGACAGAGCCTGTATCCAGCCAGACACGATCAGAAACTGTGATTACACCCCTGCAGAGGACAAAGTTCAATAAAGTCCACAATGAAGAAGAGAAACTATTCATAAGAAGAGGGTCCAAAAGATACTTGTTTTTCAAATGCGACTTCTTACTTGTCTGCATCAAAGGATGCATCATCACCATAATCCACTGGGAAAGCCAGGACAGATGTGTAATGGTTCAGTCCAAAAAAGTCATGAGTGCCCTTGACTCTCTTAATCTCCTCTGGAGTAAATTCAGGCAACCTGGAGAAATTGAAGTGCAACTGTGATTTAAAGTATTATACTACAGAATTACTCAGAAAATCATGAATACACTTTTAAGGATTTAATGTCAGCCTTCATAATACCGAGAATGTGGGAGACCAGCAGCTAGACTTCGGTCTCGTATTCTTGTTTTCACAATTTCACTGTAGTCACCATTAAATATGGGATGGGCAAACCAGCCAAGGTAGAACTGCACAAAGAGAAGCGCAATAGTTATTTGAAACTAACTGTCATCAGTTTCTGCTTTTAAATTTGAAAAGAACAGGCATACCTCAACAACACGTCTTGCAGCATCATAGTCCTCCTGCCTATAGGGATTTCTGGGTTCGGACCAGTCAGAGTTGAGGGTGATGGAGATTTTTCCATTCTGTTTGGCCCTGTACTTGTCATTGTAGACATGCCAGGCCTCAGCATGAGCTTTAATCAGGTTATGACCAACAATGTAGGGTAGAGTGTCTGGTCCTGAACTGATCCCTGGAAACAAACATAGACACATTTGCAGTCTATTGTATGTTCTTCTGTCGTTATGGTGGAGAAAGGTCAATGATTGCTTTACAGATTACAGCTTGTTTCAAAACACTGATTTTAGTCAAATATTTACCTTGACCACAATGTTGTTTTCCTTGACAATATATCACTTTGTGGCATTAATAGAACTTACTTAATACCAGTGTAGTATCAGATACAAAGCTTAATTACTTAAACCATACCTGGGGCAAATCCTCCAAAGCCATATCCATGGTTGGCCACCATAATTGGCTCATTAAAGGTGATCCAAATTTTCACTTTGCTACCAAGACGGTCAAACATGAGATCAGCATAGTCCCTGAAAAGCTTAACAAAGCTGTCATTCAAAAAACCTCCATAATCCTCTATAGCTTGTGGTAGGTCCCAGTGGTACAGAGTAACCTGAAAGGAAAGGAAAACAGCTGTCTTACTGAAATGATCAACTTTCTATTTATCTTTTCTGCAAGGAAAGATGCAAGGAATTATACATACCTGTGGCTGAATGTTTGCAGCAAGCAGTGCATCCAAAAGTTTTTGGTAGTAGTTGATTCCAGCCTCGTTAATGTGATTGATGGTGCCATCAGGAAGGACTCTTGGCCAAGATATGGAGAAACGATAATGGCTTACTTTGAGCTGCTTTAATATAGCAACATCCTCTTCTATTTTATTGTAACTGTCACAGGCTATGTCGCCAACATCATCATTTAATATTCTGGAAGGACTGTGAGCAAACTTGTCCCAGATGCTGAGACCTTTTCCATCTGCTCTCCATCCTCCTTCAATCTGGAAAAAGTAAAACAATCATTTAAGCAGTTGAAAACAAGGGAAGCAACACAGTACTCATATCATTCCCTTCTTGTTTAATTAATGGGGTTGAAATGCAACAGTTGCCTGACCTGGTAGGCTGATGAAGCAGTACTCCACATGAAATCCTCTCTGAAGTGGCCATAAAGCATCTTCTCATCATCTGGCATGGGAAAACCATTATCTTTTATGACATTGTAATAGAAATGGGCTGAGTATTTGGGTGTTCTTGGCCGATCTGGGTTTGTGAAGTCAACGTGGTGCATCCCAAATAGAAATCTGTACCCGTGCAGCCACTCAAAAGAATCCATGAAAGATGTTGCTGTGTATCCTTGCACCCGCACACCATCAAGTTCATAGGCTGTAATGAAGCCAAACCAAATACATACACAAAATAAATGGCCGACACTAAAAATAGTCATGGCAAAGGTTAAATATCTTCTGAAATATGTTTAAATCAGTGCACCTTTTAGAGCCTCATCGATATAGGTCTTGTAAAACATTACTCTTTCAAAGTCATCCCATTCAACTGCCGCCCCATTCTCAGTAACGTAAATTTCTGGATCTCCGTACTCCTCCTTGATCCAGTTGAGGAGTCTTCTTAAGCCCCAGGCCACAGCTTTTTGGTTCGGAATGGCTGTAGTTGGTGAATCAGTATGTTCTGTTTCTCTCAAGTCTCTGTCCCATTCATAGGAGTGCGGCTGAAGTGCACCTGTAAAATGGCTTACTACACTTGTAGTGTAATGATTTATGCAAAACACATCAGCAGTTCCCTTGATGAAGCTCTTTTCTGCTTCGGTGAAGGAAGGAAGTCTTGACTCTGAAAGACCTTGGATTTCACTTTTGTTTCCAACTTGCCACTTTAGTGCTTCAGGATAGTCGCCATTCTTAAAAATGGGGTGTGCAAACCATCCCAGCTGGAACTGCATCGCCCGATCAGCAGCCACCACTTCACGAACAACATTGACATCTACAGGCTCAAACCAGTTACTATCGAGGGCAATGGATATTAGACCACCCTGGGACTTACGATACTTGTCATCATAGGTATGGTAGGCCTTGGCGTGAGCTTTAATAAGGTTGTGTGCAACTCTGTATGGTGCATATCCTGGGTCCTTAACATTTGGTGGCATATTTCCAAGACCATATCCAGACCATGCAATTGTCTGAGGCTGGTTAAAGGTCATCCAGAATTTTACTCTGTCACCAAAGGTAGCAAAGCAGAAGTCACAAAAGTCATTAAATATTTCAATCATGTCTACATTTTCCCAGCCACTGAGTTTTTGCAATGCTTGAGGGAGGTCCCAGTGATAGAGTGTTACCATGGGGGTGATATTGTATGCTACAAGACCATCGATGAGTCTGTTGTAGTAGTCGACACCTTTCTGGTTGAGGAAGCTACGTGTGCCACCAGGAAAGATCCTGGACCAGGACAAAGAGAATCTGTATGACTTCACCCTCAGAGCCCGCAGCATGTAGAGATCTTCATTAAGTCTGTTGTAACTGTCACAGGCTACATTTCCATTAGCATTATCAGGAATATTGCCGGGTGTCTGAGTGAATGTGTCCCAGATACTAGGCCCCTTGCCATCAGCATTCCAGCCACCTTCAATTTGGTAGGCCGAAGAAGAAACTCCCCAACTGAAGCCTTGAGGAAATGTGCCATAGTGGTACATTTGTCTGTGGAATTGTGACTGTGAAGAGAATTTCTCCCAAACAACCTTTGATTTAGATGGAACCTCTGAGGGTGGTAAGGCAGCTGAGCGTTGAGTTAGCTTCATTTCTGCAGCTTTAACTTTCTTACTTTTTTGTGTACCAAAGCCATTTTGCTCAATAATCTGGGAGTACAAATATGCAGATTGCTTTGGGGTTCTTGGTCTGGCTTGATCTTCAAAGTTGACGTAGTGAAGACCAAATCTTTGGCTGTAGCCTTGTTTTCCCTCAAATCCATCCATAAGTGACTGCACTGTGAATCGCTGCACATCCACTCCATCTGTGATTGTTGCTACAAAATGAACACACACAGATTAATACTGGAATTATTTTAACTCTGTCTAAAAGGTGGCTTCAGATCAGAAAGGATCCAGATACTAACCTTTCAGCGCCTCATTGATGTAACTTCTCATGTAGTCCATTCTGCTGGTGTCAGTGAGACTGTCTATGCTGTAATTAGTGGGCATCCCATTCCCAGTTATGTATATAGGCAGTTTGTTAACATTCAAGTACTCTGTTGAAATGTAGTTTAGGAGCCTTCTAAGTCCCCAAGGAGCAGAATAGATCCAGTCAGAAGCTGTAGACTGCCATGAGAGGTCCACAGTTGCATCAAAGTCACCCACACCCTGAGGTCCAGGGGTGCACCCACCTTTACTGTTGCTGACCAGCCGTGAAGTATAGTGATTTAAACCAAAAAAGTCAGCAGTGCCACGTATCCTCTGGCTCTCTGTGGGAGTGAAAACTGGGAGCTTTGCTGGCACAGAGTCAGGACACTCTGTTTTCTTCTGTTCAATCTGGGCTTTGAGTGTTGCAGGATAATCTCCATCTACAAATATGGGATGTGCAAACCAGCCCAGCATAAACTGCAGGTAACGTTCTGCAGCTGCTATATCTTCAGGTTTGGCAGGGTCCTTAGGCTCAGCCCAGTCAGAGTTCAAGGCAATGCCAACTTTTCCTCCTTGTGTTTTCCTGTAATTGTCATTATAGGCATGCCAGGCCTCAGCATGGGACTTGAGAATATTGTGAGTGACCTGATAATGCAAAAACAAATATTAAATACATCTGAGCAACAATAGCAACAATAAAAGTGTGTAATTGCATTATTGTAATAACAGTCTCACCTGATAGGAAGATTCCACATAGTCCTTGACTCCTGGGGCATGCTTGCCAGTACCATACCCGGCATGGCTCACTACCCAGGGACTGCTGAATGTGTTCCAGATCTTGACTCTATCTCCAAACCTTGAGAAACAGAAGTCTGCATAGGCCTTGAAGGCTTCAACAATTGAGGCATTGGTCCATCCACCAAAATCCTGGAGTGCCTGGGGCAGATCCCAGTGGTAGAGAGTGACAATGGGCTGTATGCCAGATTCAATTAGAGCATTTATCAGCTGGTCATAGTATTGAGCTCCTTTCTCTGAGTGGATTTGTCGGTAGCCTGAGGGGAAAATACGGGCCCAAGAGATGGAAAATTGGTAGGTGTTGACCTGAAGGCCTCGCAGAAGGTAGACATCATAATCTACCTTATGGTAACTGTCACAAGCCAGGTCAGCTGTCTGATTGTCAGAGACAAGGCCTTCATGACCAAAACGGTCCCAAATAGTCTTTCCCTTTCCACCTTCTGACCAGCCACCTTCAACCTTGAAGGACACGCTGGAGGTGGCCCACTGGAAGTCAGAAGGGAATGATTCCTCGAGGAAAAAATCTCGTTCCCTTATAGTCTGGGCTCCAAACTTATCCCACACTGTCTGATAATTGTTTCTTAACCCTGCCATACCAGTATGGTGTGAAATTTCCCGACTTTTGGAAAATAGAAAGAGATGAAAAAACATAAGTAAACTTAAAAAAAAAAAAAAATAGAATTTCAGTACATCTGAATCAGGGGTATAAACTCTTACCTGATGGGAGCATCTTCCATGTCCAGCTTTTCTAACATGTCCTTCATGTCACACCCCACAATATTCAGGCCATTGTTCATCAGGACTGTGTTGTGTTCAAGAAATAGTAATAGTAATAGTAGTTGTAGTAGTAATAGTAATTGACAATTTAAAGGTATAAAGACATGAAAAATGCTTTCCTTTCAAATTTAAATGTCTTGAAATTAATCAGTTTGTTTGTATATTTGATAATACTTGTGTTGGTTTATTTTGAGGAATTTTACTTGACTAGAATGCATACACTTTAATCTGTTTCCTTGATCCATCCCAGCTGTGATAACCTGTTTTCCTAACAATATGTACTCACTGCTAAAAAGAAACCCAGTTCTAACGGTGTGCTAATTTCCTTTGTTTAACTTTACTGATTCACAACAAGAAGAATTTACCCCCAGCATGATAACACATCCAAGATCCAGAAGTTTTATTATTATTCTCCTGTAACACTTTTCAACATTGTGGTTTAAATCTAATTTTATCAATTTACCTTAATTTATTCTGTTTAACAAAACCAGAGAATTTGTTGAGATTTTGTGGTCTCTGGTGTTTTTCTTTGTTTTGCCGTTTCTTAATGTCTTCAGATAGTATGAACAATCCAGCATTTTTTTTGTCAGAATGTAAACTGCATACAATATTAAGTGATAGTATAACTACGGAAACATTTCACATTAAATGGTAACTATTAATTACAGATATTAATTTGATATGCTCCTGGTAACTGATTTATTAGGCACCAGGTGTAGTGTAATTTGATGAATCTGTACTTATTACCTGAGCTAGTTACCTGGAAGTGTTTCTTGTACACATATACCCAAACATACATAAAATAATGTTCTGTTGTTCTTATTATGGGTAATCATTATTAATTAAGTCTCCTGTTTTAGAAAATTTATGCAATTGCATATTTTAAAATTAACTGTAATGGCATTTACCATTTAGGAAATCTCCAAGAAGCTGGTAATCATTGAAAGAACAATCATGAGTAGTCATCTTGTATATCAGGATAGGTAAGTTCCCACTCAACTTCTACAACATAAAATGAAATAAATGCAGCTGAATTGTAACAGCAAAATATGAATGCAAAGTTAAAAGAAATGTCTTGTAATCCTTACTGTACCTGTAAATTCCTCAGTTCATTTTGAAACTTTGAAGAGATGGCACAGTTGTAGTCAATTTGCACTGACAAGAAATCCATCTGTTCAAAACATTATCACAAGGACATGTTGCAAATTACTGGCCATTACATTACAAAAAGAAATTGTAAAACTTAAATGTAAGGTTTTTTGTATGAGTTTTTGTGAGTGAAAGCGGTAGAGAAAGACACACATCTCTTTTAAAGTTGTGCCAAATATCCAAATAATATCACTTACTTTTGAGAATTCATAAAGGCATTTCTGTTTTTCTATTTCAAGAACAATAATTTTTTTGGTAAGTTATTATTTAAAAATGATTTTCATTTTACAGGTTACAGTAGCGGCACTTGAATTTTATATATTTAAAAATTAATATTTAAAAGACTCGCAAACATAAAAGAACAAAAAATTGCAACTTACACTTGTTGAAGCTTTAATGAGTGAGAGGGAAGCCTCGTCTTTAGCTCTCAACCCAAGTGACAGACGTCTCCCTGTAAATATGTAAGCATGAAATGCACTTTTACTACTGGGAAGAGCTGTACATGTACTAAATTATTTAATCGATCCCAGTTGGTTATAAACTATGATTTATTTTTACAGGTGATTTCTCAAGACTCTTGCTTAAGAAACAATACTTTAAGTAAACTCCAGCTTCAGAAAAATAAAAAAGAATTTACAAGTGAATAATTTTGAAAACATACATTTGGTCAGTCTCTCATGTCTTTAATCTTCACCTTTTCCACATAATCTAACTCACCTTTGTCAGGAAAGCGTCGATGATACAGCTGATAAATGTTCTTGTTGAGTTGAAGGATATTCTGCAGAAAACTGGGAGCATCTGCAGGCTGCTCATCATGCCAACCATCATCCAAGTCACTCAGTGTCAACCATGAGCGTGCCAGTGGTGCAAACTCTTGGAAGGCAAACTCTGCATACTGCTGAAACATCTCTGCCAGCTCCTGGCTCTCCCAGCCTCCATATCTTGATTGCAGAGGCTCTGGAACTTTCCATCCATGAAGGATGACCAGAGGCTGAAGGCCCACTTCCAGCAGCTGTTTCAACAGGGTCTGGTAACATCTAACCACTGCCTGTTGGGGCTGGCTGGGGTGGCCTGTAGGAAGGAGTTGAGCCCATGACAGCGGTACTTTGAAGTGGGTCACCCCTCTGCTCTGCAGGTACTCAAAGTACTGCTTAGAACCAGGAGGTATGGAATGACTGCAGTCAAAGGCATCATTCATGCCTCTGTCTGAGCTTCTGACGACCTGATTTGTCAGAGGGCCTGCAAGAAGCATGAAGTCCTCCCTTCCATTCAGCTCACTGCTCTGACAACCACAGAGACAACTAATGTACAAACAAACAACCCACAACAGCTTCATCATGGTGGTTTGAAAACACAACTGAGGTTTTTGATGGTAGCTAAGCTATTTAAAGGCAATTTTTTATTGTGTTGTTATGCAATTAAAATTGGCAACACATCTCATTACTGAAAGTTAAAGTGTTTTATTATAGCTAGATAGACTCTGGACTCGCTCTAGTGATAAGAGTACACCCCTCTTCTATTCTGTAGCTGTGATATACTTTTTTGTTGCACTATAAATCACATTCTAATAATTCATTTTAATATTCTTATCCTAGGCACTTAATTTTACTCTATTCGTTTTCCACTTTTACTACTTTGTTTTAATTTTGAAGTTTTAACATTGCCAGCATCTTACTGTCTCAGTGTTGCAAAAGTTATTGCTATTATTATTATTATCATGACTACGTTTATTATTATTATCTGTGAAGTATTTTATGTGCATCAACTTATTTATCTAGTTTTCCTTTTTTTGTGTGTTGTGTTATTTTTGCTTTTGTTTCTTTGTTCATTCAGCTTTAGTTCGAATATATTTTTGAATTCTGGTTCTTGTTGTTTTCATTGTGATTCTAGTGATGAGTTTTAATTTGCAATTTTGAGTCTTAGTTCTTAGTGAAATAGTCTTTTCTTTTGTATTTGTTTTTCTAGCCTCCCAAGTGTCTCCTGATCTGTGTTCCTTCTATCTCATTAATGTGCCTGTGTTTCCTGTGCTTCAGTGTCTGTTATCATGCTTCAGGTTCCTCTCTAATGCCACCTATCTTCCTTTCTTTTCTTTGAAGATTCAGTTATATATGAATTTTATATGATGTCGGCCCACCCTTCCCGTCTCGGAATCTTTAGGTTTAGGAGTGTTTATTGGAATTTTTGACCATTCATCCAGAAACTCAATTGTGAGGTCAGGCACTGATGTTGGACGAGGAGGTCTGACATGCAGTCTCCACTCTATCCGTGTCTTTATGGACCTGCTTTGTGCATTGGTGTGCCGTCATGTTGGAACAGGAAAGGGCCATCCCCAAACAGTTCCCACAAAGTTGGGAGCATGAAATTGCCCAGAATGTTTTGATATGCTGAAGCATTCAGAGTTCCTTTCACTGGAAAACAAGTCCAAACCAAAATCCTCCCTCCACCAAACTTTACACTTGGCTCAGACAAGTACCATTGTCATGGCAACCGCCAAACCCAGAGTTGTCCATCGGATTACCAGACAGAGAAGCGTGATTCAAAACTCCACCCAACATGTCTCCACTGCTCTAGAGTCCAGACTTCTCTGGCCGGGATTCAAACCCCCAGTATTCCAAATACTCGCTGCTACACTTTTACGTTATAAGCTTATTTTGAATTTTTCTGCCTCCCATGTCCTGCATTTGGGCGTTCACTCCTACAACACTCTAATTGTGGCAGCAGTTCTGTCTGCAGGGAAACTACACATAATCTTTTAAATTTCTTCTCTGATGAGTAAACCACAAAGATTGAAATAAAATGAAATCACAGTCTATCTCCACCACCTGCTACACTGATAAAAATATCCTGCCCTATCTACATAATAAAATTAAGGCAACTATTTGCATAATTTATTTATGTTGATCAAGCAAGACTTTTCTGTGTTTAAAGTACTTACTTAGTTCTTTACATGAAATATAAAATCCAAGTAAATTAACTTAATTTTGTCAAGTAGATTAAGCAAAACTAAACTTTGTATAAATCACTCAACTTTTTCAATGTAGTAAATTAAATTAGCAAGTAAAAGCAACGTAGATCAAACAAAAAAAACTTTGTATAAATTACTTAATTTTGTTAAATGTATTTAATGATTTTTCTTAAGTAGAATGAACTTGATTTTTGCATGTACATGTAAAGCAAAACTATTTGGTAAATGGACTAATTTTTATATTGCACTTTTCTACTCTGTCTGAGCACTTATACAATACGTTTACATTTACCCATTCACACAATGCTTGCATTGGAGAGCAACTTGGGGTTCAGTATCTTGCCCAAGGATACTTTGGCATGCAGCCCGGAGCAGGAATTGAACCACTGACCTTCCGATTAGTAGGTGACCTGCTGTACCTCCTGAGCTACAGCTAATTTCATTTGTGTGTGTGTATATATATATATATATATATATATATATATATATATATGTGTGTGTGTGTGTGTGTGTGTGTGTGTGTGTGTGTGTGTGTGTGTGTGTATATATATATATATATATATATATATATATATATATATATATATATATATATATAATTTTTTTTTTTTCTGAAAGTTAAATTTATTGAATTAATGACAGATTGAGCACAAATACAGATTCTATTCAGTATTTTACTATTCCTAACATAAAATTAGAGTTTTTATTTTAAAGTAGCATTTCATATTGAACATGTATTCAATCTTAGCTGAATTGCATGCCTGATAATGACAAAAACTTCATAAGCAAAGGAGTGATATTGGGGGGAAAAAAGCATTTGTCATGTCAGAAATGATCACATTTTTGTGCCACTTGTTTTATTTTGAATATGCAAATATGTGAACAACACACCAAAAAAACAGAAATTTTGTGTGTGTGTACGTATATGTATGTATTGTATGTGTATAAATATATATATATATATATATATATATATATATATATATATATATATATATATATATATATATATATATATATAAAATGTTGCAACCATGTTGCAACCCTGGTCTATACTATAAGGACCTGATAACGATTTGAGCATAAAGACTTTCTATTTGCAAACCAGAAAAGTCATGTAATGTTAGCTAGCTAACAAACTGACTAATGATATCCTAGCATATTAATTAATAGGTAGAAAAAGCCAAAAGCACGTACCTCCATGACGTTCGATGAAGAATTTGTAGCCTTTGTCCAGTTTTGAATGTGTTGTCTGCATGTCATAGTATATCCTAAAATCGTATCTGTGGCAAATGTATTAGACTGTGTAAACTCCATCCACCTGAAGTAAAGATCCCCAGCATCGAGGCCAAACGGAAGTTGTGTGACGTCATGTGAAAAGGGTCTATACCAAATGAACAACGCAGATAAAGTAAAGATACGCAGTAAAGATAACAAGATTATGTTTTGTTGTGTGGATGAACTTAAAAAGATTGGCTCCTAGTACTTGAACAATTTATGTCTTGTATCTTGAGCAAATGTTTTTGACCTCATTACTATGTATCATTGCATAAAGATACTAACTTGATTTTTTATTGTTGATTTCACAGATTCAGTTATATTAGATTTACTTCACCGCAGAATCATTTTTATCAGTGTACATTTTAAAAAATTTTAAGACCAACTTTGCTATCGCAGTATCATAACCCATTATAAACCTCTTGTTACTCAATATTCAGATATGATTATAAAAAAAATGATAGTAATGCCAGCAAAATATTCTTTTTTAGTTACTCCGACACAGAGGACGAGAATCCCATAGCCTCAATAATAATCTGAGCACACAAACTGAAAATTTACAGTCTTTCATAATACCAAATGTAAGTTTATAGAGCTCATATTTTACATAATGTAACTGTTGAACCCTGTTATGACATGTCATGATAACAGACTTTTCCTGCACTGATGCCCCTGTCCATTTGAACTTTGCATGGCATATGAAGTTATATCACTTTTTGTTATGTAGAAAAATAATCATCATAAATGTTTAATCTGTTTGGCTCAAATCAAAAGGTCACCATTACCTTTTATTATTTATTTTTTTTTATTTATTGATAATAAATGCATTCAATTTATCGAAAAAAGCTGACTAAGTAATGACTCAGGGTTTCAAAATGACCTGGAGATGACATTCTATTTTGTTGCTACATCCTACTTGTTTTTGTCATAAATACGCAACCACGCTTACAAAACACATCATAAAAGATCACAGCAGCACGACTGCAGCGGCATACATAACAGTTATGAAACTCATGTCTGACTGGTTAGAAGCAAGAGGACAATAAAAGGGTTAACCTTGGTGGGGTCCATTCACTTCCCACACTAAGATAATTTCCTTTTATTGACAAGATTATCTCCCAGTGTATCATAACTATGTATGGCAGAAACATGAGGCTGCATTTCTTGGGGCTGAGTAGAAAACCATGTGAAGAGACAGTGCTGGACAGCTTTGGCTGTGGTCAAACCCCATACCTCTTGCCTGCAAACTGTTAGGTTCTGCCTATAGGTCTCTCCTGAATCTAAATGACCAGACTCTGAGATCACGGTATGAAGGATGTTAGAGCCACAGACTTCCTCTGCCTTTGTTTTAACTTTAAGTGCTTTGGTTTTCTTATATATTTTTGGAGAAATGGCAAAGACTGAGCAGGTATATGAGCTGAAGATTGTTGACCTGAAACTTCTTAACACAGAGAACACGATCTACTGCTGTTACCACCAACAGTTTCCTGAGATCGATATTGTAATACCTACTAAGCTTGTAAAACATAATTAAACCTAATAACATAATTTAAAACATGCCTTATTTATTCCTTATATTTTAACTGGAAAGTAGCCCTCTGATTGAAGTCTTGTAGCTATAGCATAAAAAACATATTTGTTCTAGTGATGTACTCAATTTATCTGTTTACGATAATACAAACAATGTACTGAACTTGTGTGCAATGTATTTTTATTAGTGAAACATTACATATATATAATTAGGTTTCTTAATTACATACAACCTTATTGTTACTGCGACCCACTGAGTTTGTATATATAGGATTTCAAGAGGCAGTTGCCAGCGTTACTTAATAAATTATTATAAAAGTACAGAAAGGGCATTTTGCATTCTGTATGTGTGTGTGTGTGTGTGTGTGTGGGGGGGGGGGGGGGGGGGGTCTGTGTGTTTATGATGCTTTTGTTTGTTTGTTTTAAACTCACCATAATCGTACTGGGTGTCACGTTGCCACAGTTTATTTTATCTTCTTTTCTTGTCTTATCTACATTTATTAGATGTCCAGAAATTATTACCCTCCTTTGTGAGATTATCTTTTTCATAAGTGTTGAACATGTGTCCCAAGGTCATGATAAGGAGGGTAATGCAGCAGGGGAAAGGACAACATGCTCTGACATTCTAATGTGAGATAGAAATGGCAAATTAACAAGAAATTTGTAAATGATTCAAAACTTTTTGCAGAGTTACAAATATCTGTTGTGGTAAATGTTGCAAGTCCCTTGCATACGAGCACACAAACAGTTATCTGATACAACGGATGAAATGAGCAGACAGGACACTGTTTGGTTGTTGCTGCATCACTCTCTCGTAGCAGAATTTTAAATGCATTTTTTAAATACTTCAGACAGCCACACCCGCTGGGTGTCAGGCGGTTCTCGGGTGCCCAGGGCCTCGTTTTCCGCTCATGCTGGGGGACCGGCCTACGGTGGGTTGGCCTACTCATTGCCTCTGTCTCTCTGGGGCTCTTGCCCTTTGGCCATGGGAGCTCCGTCTGGGGCCTCCCTCCGTCCTCCTTTGGGGTGTGCACACAGCTGCCATCGAGAAGTGTGGCCTAAGGTTTTCTGAGTTCCTGGTGGTCTGTGGATGGCCCTGGTCCCCTGCGTCTTTCCCTGTCTGCCTCTAGATCCTGGGAGGTGTTGTTGCAGCTTCTCGCCCTCAGTATATATATATATATGTGTATGTACACTGCTCAAAAAAATAAAGGGAACACTTAAACAACACAATATGACTCCAAGTAAATCAAACTTCTGTGAAATCAAACTGTCCACTTAGGAAGCAACACTGATTGATAATCAATTTCACATGCTGTTGTGCAATGGAATAGAAACAGGTGGAAATTTTTGGCAATTAGCAAGACACACTCAATAAAGGAGTGGTTCTGCAGGTGGGGACCACAGACCACTTCTCAGTACCTATGCTTTCTGGCTGATGTTTTGGTCACTTTTGAATGTTGGTGGTGCTTTCACACTTGTGGTAGCATGAGATGGACTCTACAACCCACACAAGTGGCTCAG